>NC_016089.4:10856484-10857091 GCF_000004515.6 Glycine max | reverse complement strand
ATTCCCCCTCCCCCCCTTCCCCCCCCTACCACCACCACAAAAAATTAATCTATAACATCAGCATATAAACTGAATTTGAAAACAAAAGATTTTGGGTTTCATTGTGAATTTCAGGACTAAGTTTGCTAGTATAAACTTGGGTGTGGACAAGAAGTTATTTCCCAAGTGCCAGCTGCACTGATATAACAGTCAAAATTTCACACCTGTCTTTACAACCTCAACAATCAAAATGAAGAGAGATCTTGCCAACAATTACTTACAGATATTCGGGTAGCAACAAAGCCACCTTTGACAAGAGGTTTATTCAGTTGCCCCTTGTGGACACCAGATTTGCTAGCTTGGAAGTGCCCAAAAGAACCTGAGAGCACCACAGGTTTAAGAACAAAAAATTGTTAATTTTGTTAACTCCATCCATCCAAGGCAACAGAGAATATCATATCTATAACAGTTTTTTTTTAAAAATAATTTATAACAATTAATAGATTACAAACATCAAATTGGTCTTCCATTTACAAATACATCAAATTGATTCTCCAAATATATATGTGCCATCAAATTGGTCCTTGAAGGACAATTCGAATGACATTAATTATCATTGGAGGATTAA
>NC_016089.4:10851056-10856384 GCF_000004515.6 Glycine max | reverse complement strand
TGTAATGTTGTATGCTCATTCCTTAGTATATACGACATTGAATTTTCACCAAAAAAATATACAACATTGAAATATTGAAAAAAAACTAACTTTCCAAACATTTTTAGAGTTTAACTTTCATGCACTATCAGTACAAAAATTCTTACACCGTCAACCAATCAGAAATCATGCCAGGTATGACTTTTAAAGTTGTAATGTAAAAATCAACAAACTTACCATATATGACAAACTATGATTAGATGACAGCGCAAAAAGCCTTTCTCCTGTCAGTGTATTATTATTATTACTACTACTACTTCAAGACAAAAAGAATGAACTGAAGGAACCTGCTCCATGAACAACAATGAAAGGGCTACAGTCAATAGCAGAATGATCCCCAAATTCTTCTGGGTTACAGAAAATCTCTGAAGCTCCAGGTCTCTTGCTCCAATCCATCCCAGGAGGCTTCTCAGAAGATGCAACCATTGCTTCCCTCAGCTGCTCTGAAACCTTCTGAAGAATCTCCTCATTTATCATCTCTAATTCATTTTTGGAAGTGATTGCAGCTCCTCCTGAACACACCACCAAAAGCATTTCACTTTATTCACGGATGAAAAAACATCACAATGAAGCACTCCATGTACAACATTAATGATGGGTCTCATCCAAATTTTACAGAACAGAAGACACTCTTCTGGGATCTGATTGTTCAATAAGAGACACCCCAGATGCTTATATGCAAGAGAAAATGCTTACTTAGGCTACCAGCATTGTAAAGCAACAAACTTTGGAAAGAAAATATGGAAATAATGAAAAGGAGTTTAGATGCAAAAGCAGAGAGAGAGAGAGATACCGAGTTTGACTATACAACGGATTGGTTGAGTGAAAGGAGAAAGGGGTAAAGACGTTTGTGTATGGCTCTCATTCTTGTGCTGCTCCATTCCCCTTCTCCGATTCTCAACGCCCCAACTTCACCGATCAAAAATGGCTGTTCTTTCGGAAACTGATGACCATATAAGTTAACTATGTTTTTCATCGTTTAACTTCATTTTAGCTTTCGTTAAATTGTAAGTTTGTTCTTTCCTAGTTTCTCAAAGATTTTGTTTCTCTTTTAAGTTTTATAAATTGAGGATTTTGATTTTTGATTAGATTATTAATTAAAATTATGATCAATGAAATTATTAAATTAATTAAAAAGTATTAATTATTTAAAAACTTTAATAAAAATATGGTTTAATTATCTATTTAATTTATATAATTTTTAAATTTATCTATTTTAGTTTTTATAATTAATAGATAGATTTTTTAGTCTCTAAAATTTAATAAGTGAATATTTTAACTCCTAAAATTTACATTTTAATTCTCAAAAAATCTCTAATAGAATTAAATAATTTTAATAATATGAACATTTTGAGAATTAGAATGTAAAGAAACTAAAAAGAATAAGTTTAAAAATAATAAAGACTAAATGAGTAATTAAATCAAAAAATGTTAAACCTAATCATCCACAACTTTAACAATGTATAGGATTTAGGACAATCAATTAAGGTGATGGTTACCTCATCAATTAAGTGTTTATTATGATCTTTTAAAAATATATTCTACTGGCCAAAAAAATTACACATATATGTCACATTAGATTTCATGGTGACAAAGTCACTAAATTGCTAACATAATTGTTATGTCATTAATTAATGATGTTACTAAAAACAGAAACAAAAATTATTAACAGAAGAAAAGTACAAGAACAAAAAATGTTAGAATTTTTATTTAGGGACTAAAAGTAAAATTTGTAAAAATTTAGAGAGAAAAATATAATTATTCCTTGTGTTTATTATTTTTCTTCTTAAATCTTCTTTTATAATTACTCCACACTTTATTTTCATTAAAAAAAATAAACTTAATTGTACTTTTAAGCTCTTAGGTATCATTGTGATTTTGGTTCATAAATTCCAATTTCACAAATTAGATCCTTTTGGTAATAGTAAAATTTGGGTTCCTTTATTACTTTTTTGTTAAATATTTAACAAAATTTATTGATCTGATATGGGATGATGTGATGTTGTAACTACTATTGTGTTTTTTATAAGCTAAAGTTTAATTTGTTGATGTTAAATAAAACATAAGACATACTCATCACCAAAATACAAATAGTTCTAAAGGGTTGGTCTATCGAATAAAACTTGTCCATGCATGTAGTACATTGCCCTTTGCCCTTTTACACACAAAACCCAAGTAGTTTAACCACCAAGATTGGCCTGGTTATTTAACTCTTCAAGCTTCGGGTTCATAATCATCATAACACCCAAATTTCACGATCCAAGTCCACTTTCATGTGTTAGCGTTTAGGTTTCAAAATTGTTCTTGTTTCAGCATCTTCCTTGTTTCCAAAGAGTGCTGCTAGGTGCACCCAGCATTATTGCTGGTGCACCAGCACTAACCATAAAAAGACAGAAAATATTCCTTACGGATCAAGTTGATCCGTAAGTTAATTTTTAAGACTTACGGATCAAGTTGATCCGTAAATCTTTTACGGATCAAGTTGATCCGTAAGTTTATTTTTAAGACTTATGGATCAACTTGATCCGTAAGGGGAGAAATTAATAAGGGTAATTTTGCCATTTTCAAATAATGATGGATGTACCAGCAATAATGTTGGGTGCACCTAGCAACACTCGTTTCCAAATTGTGTCCCACGCCCCTGACTGAAAGCCCAATGAAGTTGTTTCTTTCACACATTCTTGGATACATTGCCAATCTTAGTCAATTCTTATTCCATAGGGGTAAACCATTTTATTTCTTTTACACTTATCTTATCTGTGTTTGGCATATACTACAAATTCTTCCAATCTCTACTACTATCCTTTTCATTAAATTTCTCTTTCTTTCTTGTCATTATTTATATTACACCAATCCTTCTCCGACCCCAAAAAAGCTCTTGATTTTTTCATTTAATCCCAAGGCATGATTTAGGATTCATTATCCATCCTAATAATGGATAACTCTTACTAGTTTATACATTGTTCCATTGCCTAGAATGAATCTTGATAGACTCAATTAGTTGCTCCTCATAGTTAACATTTTTTGTGAAGATGTGAGAATTGCAGCTAACCATATTGACCATACCACTTGAAACCATACTAACATTTGTCCCTCCCATCACAGTCGACCAATCCCCTAAATTGCAAGAATTTTTTTTAGACATCGTTTTGTGTAACACTAGCTAATTCCCCACCAACTCAAACATGTCTTTCATACTTTAGCTAACACTTGACATTCAAAGAACAAATGTGTTGTGTTTTCCACTTCCCTTGCACACCCCTACATTGTATTCAATTAAGTTTCTTTGTATTAAGTTTTGAAGAAATGGTATACTGTCCAACGCTAGCTTCCATGCAGATTTGCATCTTTGGGGTACACCTTTTACTACCTCTTTTTGAAAAGAACAATGCTATGTAGTACGGAATATATACTGCACAAAAAGTACAAAAGACTATTAA
Organism: Glycine max; assembly: GCF_000004515.6. Classification (NCBI taxonomy): domain Eukaryota; kingdom Viridiplantae; phylum Streptophyta; class Magnoliopsida; order Fabales; family Fabaceae; genus Glycine; species Glycine max. The sequence continues at coordinate 10,852,905 of NC_016089.4, read as the reverse complement.
ATAAAAAAAGGATAAAATAAAAGATAGATTGGAGGAAATAATCCAAAATCGTTTAATTGAAGTTTTCGTGCATTTCGTGTATGATAGCTTTTGTACCATCAAGCAATTTTCTTCCAAAAAATCCTCCTTTAAGACCTATATGCTTGGACATAATTGCTTGATTAGCATATTTCACCGAGTAAGTTTTGAGGTTGTGGCATTTTGGTCCCTCAAAAAGTTTTATTGCACATTTTGTTCTTTACATTTTAAAACTTTTTTTTAGTAGAAATCATTGATGTGGCTTTTCAATAATTACATGATATTGACATGCTAAAGTGATGTATGATGTAATAGTCTAACATGGTCTTGAGAGATCAAATTTTGATTTCTGTTATCATGTGAACACATTAACAATATTAGTGAACATATGTATCAAACTCACAAATCATTTGTCACATTAATATATCATCACTTAAATGTCACATCAATAATTTATGTTAAAAGTTAAAGGTATAATAAATAAAAATTGTTAATTTTTAAAAAATTATGAGAGAACAAATGTGCAATAAAAATTCTTTAGAGACTAAAATTATACTATCGTAAAATTATAACAATTTTCTCGTCAATAAGAATATTTATATCTATGTTGAAAATACTTAGTTGCCAAACATTTTAGGTTCTTTGTTGGAATAGTCATTGGTAATACTGTCAACTATTTAATGACCTCAAGTAATATTTACTCATGATGTCATTATTGATAGGATCATGATCATTGGTAATTTTTATTTTAGACAATTTTTGTTATTATTGATATTTTTTTTACCATTGGTAAGAGAATACTTTGTCCACACTTTTACTTTTCAAGGAATATGACATGAGTAGAATTCAAATTTTGAATAATCCAAGTTAGGGTGTTTTTTCTCCCCTTCCTATATTGCTTTCGGAATGACCATGAAAGCAATATAGGAAGTACATGAAGCAATTGCGTTGACAAGTTAATGTATGCCAAGTAGAGTGGGGTACATGGGTTAACTTAGCCTGCATTGGCCCAAAATTGTAATAGGCTAGGCTAACTTGGTTCACGATGAAAAATAGGTACCATTTTCTAGTATGCAATCCCATGTAATTTGTGGTTAAATATGCTAGCTCGCAAACTAAAGATAAAAAAAAATATATATATATTATAAACAATGTAAAATTGCCTAAATAAGCAGAAAAAAACTACAAAAAAAAAATCTGGACGTCTGTGATTTTTTCAATTTCCTTTTTTTAGGTTGTTATTTATCAATAATTGATTAGATTTCATAATATAAGAAAAATACTAATAAAGTACAAACCAAAAAATTGAATACAAAAAAATTAACCAAACATTAAAAATTTATTAATTAATGTAAGCTAACCAAAATTCAAATACAGCAACAAATATTAAAAAGAAAAGATCAAATAAAAAAAAAGTCTTATTTAAGCACTAACCGATAATGTATAGTGAAAAATAGAACTTCCAACAGTTATGTAGCTTTAACTTGCCTGACCAATGGGTATTTGTTTATGTACTCCTTTATTTGTATCCAACACCTCTTATTTTATTTCAGAAAGTTAATTCCAAAATGTAAATTTATATTCTAGAATATAATAGGATATGCATAATACAAAATAAGGGAGTCCATGATTCAAATATCCTAACGAATCAAAACTTCTTAAATTTACGTGTAAGGTAGACCAAATTCAAAGAAATTATTATTCTCATCTCATCTTTTCCATTTTCACCCCAACCTTTTAAAAAAATTTAAATAGACAATTTTAACTTCCAACCTTTCTCTACACCCCGCCCCCCCCCCTACCTTAAGGGAAACTTGGAAGAGACCCCACA
>NC_016089.4:10825967-10848866 GCF_000004515.6 Glycine max | reverse complement strand
AATCTTGCATGACACCCCACCCTTTCTCCCTTCCTCATTTTGCATCACACCCCATTAAGCAACCAACTTTCATGCTTTGATAAGGATTTAGGGGCATGATCATCATTTTGTTTGTGGAGTGAGGCATATGTTTTTTCAAATTTAGATCCAATGAAATTGTGATTCCATTTTGTTAAAGGACAAAACAAAACAATTCCATTATTTTTTGGTTCATAAATACATCAGAATCATGATTTCATTTTGTCAACGAAAATATGTCCTCACAATATAATGTGACGAAGATCGACAATGCAACATAAATATGTTTTTGTTGTATGTTTTATACAATGATATTGTATTTCCATTGTAGTATAGAGGATGCAGAAAACTAACAACAGAAATACATTTTTGTTGTACAAAATATACATCACAAATGTATTTGCGTTGCAAGTTTTTTTTTTTTTTTGCATTTTGTATATTGCAAGGAAAATATGATTCTATTAAAAGAATATTTTGAGGATATTTTTTTTATAGAACATGGAGGTGGAAATAGCACAATGGAACTGAGGCCTGCCTGCTTAAATGAATCACGTATTATAATGCTCATAGCCTACATGAATTGTGGTTAAATGGGTCGCCCACAACCCATAACTCGTATGCCTAGCTACCTCTAATGCATGGCTCTTCACCATTTGGTGGAAAAGTAATTTCATCAAAATGAAGTAGTATACATTAGTGAATGAAACTATGATGCTGCTGTTGTGGTTAATTAGTGTAGTATCCAATATTCCAATGTAAAAGCTTTTAGAAGCTAGCGAGGTTGTTGATCTTTGAGGGTATGGTTTTGGTGAATAACGAACTTAATGTTGGAGAGTGAGGCTCGAGATGGAGCCAATGCCACAATTAAGAAGGAAGAACAAAGAAGGAGTTAGAGAGGGAGAGCGAGAAGAGGGATTATGAGGAGTTGTAGCTAGTGCAAAATGCTTTGAAAGTAAGCAACATATACGACGTTGTTTTGTGTGGGGTTCAACCATGTAGGTTTAATTATGTCACTTAGGGCTTGACTCTAAAGTAAACAACATATTTCTAGATGGTCAAATTGATCTGGATCATAGATATAGATTATCATGAGAGTAATTGATTCAAAATTTCTAATGATTTTGAAACAAGACTAACGTAAATAATGTCTTCTAAAGTTAGATATTAAAACAGAGGCAGTAATAAAAAGATATTAAAACAGAGATTTAATAAAATTAAAAATTAAAATGACTATACGCAAATAACTTTTATTTTACTTCCCAATCGTAAAAGTCATTAGAGTATGATAAGTTAATAAGTAGAGACAGGGCTAAAACCAAGATTTTCTATTTCATCCCATGTTTGGAATGAGGAAAACAGGGTGGAGAGGAAAGAAAAAAATTGAAATTGAAATTAAAAGAAAATAAAAATAATTTTTTTTTTGTTTTCATAAGTAATTTTTTTCCTTTTCATTTTCTTTTAATCCAAAGAAAAGAAAATGTACCTTTATTTTTATTTTTTTTATTTATTTTTTCCTTCCTATGAGAGTTACATAAAATTAAGTGTACTTATATATTTATCCTTTTTTTTATAACCAGTATTATTAAGAAATTAAAATAAAAAAAATATTTGATGTAAAAATAGTAGGAGAATGTAAAAAAATTCATTAGTAATGTAATTTTACGCATATTTTTTCTCTTTTAGTTTCTTAAGAGGACTAATTAACATTTTTTTTTCTTAATTCATATTTTTTTATCAAAATGAGTAATTTTGCAAAACTTTTTACTAGTATGGATGTTTTAAAGAACTATTTATCTGTCGAAGTGATTTTTGTCAATTAAAATTTTGGAGCTCTAAGTGATGTTTTTTCATTTGTCATGCAAAATGAGAAATTACTTTGATTGACTCATTTTTTTAAGAAATTTTATCAATATAAAAGACATTAATTACTCCTGTGTAGTCAATAATAATAAGTCAAGTATTTAACATCGATCAAGATTACTCTAAAAAAGAAAAACCAACTCTATGAAATCTTCAAAACACAAGTCAACTTTTATTTTTTTAAATCAATTTTTCTTAGAGTCAATTTGACTGACACTAAATTTCTTGATTCATAAAAAGGGATAGAGCATACCAAAATAACATCTCAGGTATTAACAAAACATAAGTCAGTCACTCAAAATGACACCTCTTACATATAGGTAACAAAAATTATCCTTAACCAATTTTATAAAACATTGATAATTAATTTTACGAAATAACTTATTTTAATAAAAAAAAATATCTTAATTTCAGGTTGAAGCAGAAGTGGGGACTATGGAGCACAGCATTATATTACGCATACTTGCGGGAGACAGACACGTATCGTCCCTTCTGGGCAGTAGGCAGAGTTATCCTGCTTTTTTTTTCTTTTTCGGGACAGGAGGCAGAATTAATTGTTAGAAATAGAACATTGAAAATCTGAATATAGTGGTTGGTGTATTTATGTGTGAAAACTGAAAAGTAACCATTTATCAATTTTCGTCTTTTCGGGACAGGAAGCACAATTAATTGTTAGAAATTCTCATTCAAAATCTGAAATATAGTAGTTGGTGCATTTATGTGTGTGAACTATGCATGTGGATGTTACGAATTACTATCATATTTTTGTTTCTATATATTACCTTTTGTCGTTAAATATAATTTTTTTCCAGTTTGTTTGTCTTATTTTATAAAACTTTTTCAAGTTATTATTAATTATTTTTTAATTAAAATATTCTTAATTATTTTACAATAAATGTTATAAATTAATAAGATAAATTATTTTTTTCTCTTATGAGGATTGAACAAGAATTCAATAACACTTTAATTAATTAGGTGAAAAATAATTAAGTGAAAAGAGATATAATATGTCCCAAGGATGATTTTAGAAAAATAATATAAATTTTTAGTAAATTTAACGTTATTAACTGAATTAAGAGTCTTAAATGGGGACGGAGATAATATCTTTGATTAGATTTTTGGTAATTAATAAAATAATACTTTAATAAACTAATTTACACATCTTTAAAAATTATATTAACGACGAATATTATACAATACAATAAAAGCTTAATTTTAGTTATTCCTTTTCTTTATCATAATTTCAATAAGTCTAATTTTTTTGAAATTATATCTATAAAAAATAATTACTATAAATATAAGACCAAAGTTTAACAAAACATATACCTAAACAACGATAATCATGAAATAATTCATTCATGATTATTTAATATTTTAATAAACTAATTAGTTGGTTATATTTAATGAATAATCATTACATCATGACATAATACAAATTTTAAATATACAAGAGCAAAATAACTTTAAAACCAAAAAACAAATTGATATGCTAATAAATTGCAGGACTTGAGTATAAATAAGGATTGATTATATTTTCTACCACTAATTTTTTAATTTTTAAAATTTTTTATCCCCAACAAATTAATTTAACATATTTTACTCCCAACTTTTAAAAAACTTACAAATTTTATCTTAACTTTTGTTTTTTTACAATTTTTACACTCAACTTTTTATTTTTGATAAACTTTACTCCAACTTTTTTATTTGTTTACAAATTTTACCTCTAATTTTTGGGTTTATTAACGAAAACATGATTGAAATAAAATTTGCAAATTTTTTAAAAGTTGAAAATAAAATATATGCCAAATTAAAAAATTGAGATAAAAATCATAAAAAATTAAAAATTTAAAGATAAAAATACAATTAAACAGTTCCATATTATAAGTGGGGATAGCTAAGTGTTAAGTGCAGTATGTTTAGAGATTTTCATCATAAAACAGTTTTTGTGGTGGATGGATAATGTTTCTTTTGATACCATTTTGGTTTTAGTCATTTATTGGTTACGGTACTGCCGTTGTAATTGGGACGTTGTTTTGTAAATTTTCTTTTGTTTCAATGAGGGGACTTTGGATGATTTGTGGTTTTTTTATATTTTAATTGTAATTCTTATTTTGATAGGGCACTCCTGGTGCTTCTTATAGACATTTTATTCAACGATTTTTTTGCTTAAAAAAATACCATTTCGAGTAAAAAAAAGTATGTTTATATACTAATAAATCTAATAATATACTAATCTTTTAATAATATTTGTTGCCACTAGATTAAAATCTAACCCAAAGAGATATATTATTGTAAAAAAAAAACACAAAGAGATATACTAATTAATACATCTAATAAGAATGATATCTCTATAAATTTTTATCAATTGTTATTAATTAGGTAGGCTAACTATACTTTGTGTATTATTTTAAGTCTTATTTATCTATTTATATTCTAATTACCAATATTATATTATAAACATGTTTATTTTTATTTTGTATAAGTGATATAAAATTTAATAATTTTTAGTTATTACTGTATCTAATGAATTTGGTCCTATTTTTTAAAGTGAAATTATCATCTATTTTATTGTTACTGTGTTTGTGAAACCAAAAAAATCTGTTAAAACTTGAACAAAAAATTAATACGAGTTATTAATATATCTGTTTTCTTTTTTATCATTTGAAATAAAAAATAATAATTTTAAGTATATAATTAATAAACAATTTGATAAAATTTATTATTTATTAAAAGCTAGATATTTACAATTAAATAATTAAAGTATAAAAAAATTCAGCTTCTCCTTTAATAGTTTCTGCTAACGATTGGAAAAATTATCAATAGGGGCAATTCTTTTTTAATTTGATAAATGTGGATAAATTTTAAATTAATATTTAATTAAATAATTAAAGTATAAAAAATTTCAGCTTCTCCTTTAATAGTTTCTGCTAACGATTGGAAAAATTATCAATAGGGGCAATTCTTTTTTAATTTGATAAATGTGGATAAATTTTAAATTAATATCCAAATATAGGTAATTCGTAGGGCATCCTACAACTTTTGATGATGAAATCGTAACAAATTACACAACTTTGATTTTTTTTATTCTGAAGTCATAAAAAGTAAATAACTTCAGTTTAAAAATTTTAATATGAAGTCGTATATTGGTTTATGACTTCAAAGTCTTTTATTTTTTAAAAAATATTTATTTAAAGTCGTAAATTAATTTACGATTTCAAAGTCATAGATTTTTTTTAAAATTAATTTTATCAAATTTAAATTAGTTTTAATTTATAGTTTTATTTAATATTTTTTTATATTTTTGTATGTTTTTTCATTTAATATATTTTTTATAATAATTTCAAGTCCCTCAATATTCATTTTAAGTTCTTTCTACCTCAACTTATGTTTGAAAGACATTCACAAAGATTTTTTTATCACTTTTATTAGTCTTTCATCTCCATATAATTTATCATCGTCAAACTTTTGTTATCATTCATCATTACCGTGGGTCATGATGAGGAGGAAAATGATGATAATAACAATAACAACGATAATGATGATGATAATGATGATGATGATGATGGTGATGATGTTACTCAACAACAACAAAAGTACAATTAGATGTGATCATTCAAGAACAAAAAGAGTAAAAAACAGTAGAACAAGAGAACAATCACCAATAAATCAAGTTCATTAAGATGAAAAACCTTGATATATATCCTAAAGAATTCGTTGTAAGACATCATCTCACTATTAATATTTTTCTTAAACAAATGTGTAGTACACTTTTATTTTTTATTTAAATTTAATTCTTTTGTTATTATTATTTTACTAGTTTATAAAACAAATAATAATTTTTAACATTAGTAACAAAAATATAGAAAATATTAAATAAAATAATATAAAAAATATATTAAGTAAAAAATATTAAATAAAACTAATTTAAATTCACTAAAAATTAATTTTAAAAAATTACACGACTTTGAAATCGTAAATTGATTTACCACTTCAAATAAAATATTTAAAAAAATTAAAAGACTTGAAAGTCATAAACCAATTTACAATTTCACATTAAAATTTTTAAAAAAATAAAAAATCATTTACTTTTTTTTACAGTAATAACAAAAAACAAAAGTTGTGTAATTTTTGACAACTTTGTCGTTAGAATCATGTCCTACGACTTATTCTATTTAAATATTAATTTAAAATTTACCACATTTAATAAATGAAAAAAAAATTACCGATAACTTTTCCTTTAGGGTTCGATAAAGGGTTTAATCAAACCCTAGCCAGTCCAGTCTGACCGCTACCGCAACGTGTGACGGCATCGTCGAAGACCTTGTTCATCCAGTCGCTTGCATTCTCTCCGCCCATTTTTGAGGCCTATCATCACAAGAGGATAGTGGAGACTACACCTTGTGGCTTTGGCCATGACAGAGGGTCTTGTTGGAGGGAAGGGTTCTGTGTCTTTAATTCCTTTTTCTTTTTCTTTAATTAATTACCAGTATAATTATATTATTTTTTAGGTTCTAAAACAATCTTGTTCATTTCTATTTCTGTCAAAATCGTTGCTAATGCTTCTTTCAATTCACTGAAAAAAAATCTTAAGGGGCTTAACAAAGAAGATGAGATAAGGACATTAGGAAAAAAAAAAAATACACATGTCACATGATAAATTAATTAAACAGAGCTATGACCGTCTTGGGGTGTAGGGAGTGCTAGTGCAATAGGAAGGCAAAAGTTAGGAATTTTTATATGGGGTGAAAAAAAGAAAAAAATACATATATGTAATTTGAGTAGATTCCAAGGAAAGATTGTTGTAATTTGTTCAATTAATTTTAATTTGTTATTGCATGCTTATGAATATATCATAAAAATTCCAAAAAAAAAATTAATATTTCTTTCTTCTAAGATATTAATGCAAAGAAATTAAAAAGAAAAAATATTATGTTTTCAAGATGTTAAATATATTTTTAATCAAATATCAAATAAAAAATATTACAAAGAATGTAACATTTCTCTAATTCAAGATAACAACTCCTGCTTAATAAAGACATGAGGAAATCCAATTGAAATCTTATTTATTATATTATACATAATGGTTATCAAAGATTTATGAGGATTTTAATTAACCAGTACAGTGTAAGCAATTGATAGTTCTATACATTTTTATCATGAAACTGTCGGTAACGTGAAAGATTACTCACGAAGGAACATTGAGATTGAGAGGGAATGAAATTTGCAGTGACGTGAATGAAATTGTGGGAATGAAATTGACACAATATGAAGAAATAATGAAATTTGAAGGAAATTATTGTCAGAAAAAATAATGTCAAATACTAATTTAATTACTTGAAAATATGAAAAACATAGACATATGTTTGGCGCTACCACATGAAATTACACAATAACTATATTCATACATTTAACTTCTCTCTTACAACTCACTTATACTCCAATTTTTTTTCCTATCTTTTTCACAAAAACTATATATGCATACTTTTTAAGCTCCTCTATTAATTTGGATCAAAATTATACAGGCAACTTAACGTAACTTTTTCTCATACACATCTAAATATGCATTCATCAGCACCCTGTGTATCTAATTAGTTGAGCTTACCGTGTAGAAAAGCTTCCTCCGCTACCTAGCTAGCATTAATGTAGGGCAATTCACCGACACCGAAAGCTCACTCATACACAAGTGATGATAATATCATAGAAATTACGATTTAAACTCAAGATAATAAAAAATTATGTGTTAAACTTACAAGATGATAATATTACGATGTTGAATACTCTCACATACTGGTCTTGCTATTCTAAATGTTTCTACAACTATCATAATAATGTCATCTTGCAAGTTTAACACATATATAAGCTTCTATTATCTTTTGAGTTTAATCTCTAGTTTAATTTCTGACATTTCCATCACCTTTACACGAAAGTGAGCTTTTGGTGCCGGTGAATCACCATACATTGGTAGCCACGAGCTTCTTATAATCTTCCGGTATCCATGATAACATGGCTTCCCTCCCATTTTTAAATGACAAACTGATATAATTAAAGAAATTTGAGTCAGACCTTGTGCTTGTTCTTACTTAGCAGCAATCCCAGGTACCCTATATATAGAGGATATGTATGAGCTGGTACAGTCGTCGGTCACCGATACCCTAATAAATAAGTATAAATAATTGGACCCGATATTAAATTATTAGCTTAATACATTTATCTGTCTGTCATCTTTAAGATGGGGTTAGGATCAAAGTGATAGGTCGTCCCTATACCCACACGGGCAGCTTTTGGTTTAAATGAAATTTATAGCAGTTCCTACCGTTATTAATTGAATAATTGTTAGTATATCTTCGTTAATTTCTACTTCTACGTGTTTTATCTTAGGTTTGTTTTCTTATTTTTTTAAATATTTATTGTAATATTATACTTATAACCATAAAAAAAAAAAAAAGATTAAATTATATTTTATTTTTAAATAAAATAAAATTTAAGATATGACTAATTAGTCCAATGATAAGTCACTGACATTTTGATTTAATCTATTTGATAGTCATATTGACAATTATTTTTATAATATTTTCATTCTTATATCACGTAAATTATTTCATTAACAGTCACTAACGAAAGTTAATAAATAGATGAATTTATCACATTTTTTTACATTTAAGAATTAAAATTAAAATTTTTATTTTTTGGCAACAAATTTGTCGCTACTTTACATATTAATAGACAAAAATAATTATTTATCCTATATTGTAGGAGTTTAACAAAGATATATTGACAATGTGAAAATGTTTTATACTATTATTAATGTATAGTTTTTTTTTCCACTTTTAATCCTTATTTAGAATACCAGTTCTAATATTTTTTTTATAACCTAAAAACAATACTATTAATAATAGCACAAGTTTTACGAGTATGGGTGTGAATTTGAATTGATCCAAATCGATTCAAACTGTTTTGGTTGAGTCATTTATGTATTTTGGTCAAAATTGAACCGAATCGACGAACCGATGAAAATCGTTTATGTGTGGGTTGGGTCACAGGTTTAGATTTATAAATCCAATCAAAACCAAAAACTAATCAAAATTTTAAGAGTTGTTTGTTTTGCCTTTAAATACTGGGACTCCAAATATTGGAACTGCATGTATTGAGACTACTAGTGTTGAAATTTCTTATAATATTACTTTCAGGTACATTTTTTTATTTATTTCACCTTTTTTTCATGATTGATTTTTCTGTCATGTTTATAATATTAATATATCATATTTTACTCATTTATTTCAGCAAATATAGTTACAACCACCTGGTTACAACAAAACTTATTTTAAGAAATTAATTTGTAGAAAATAATTATGATTCAGATTATTATAACAAATCTCATTGAATAATATTTTATTTTAATTTATATTAGTCTACTTTCAAACATTAAATAATATTGTGTTAATTGTATTTGATACTTGGATGAATCATGATTTAAATGAGTAATATATTGACCTGAATCAAACTAAATCGTTTATTAATGAGTTTGGTTGAATTTTAAAAAAAATTATGAAAATTAAACCAAACCAATTCGATAATATTTGATTGATTTGGATTTTAAATTTGATAAAAAATCATTCGAACTGACTCACAAACACTCTTAAATAACAGTGAAACGACTTGAATTAAGCATAGAGTTACATTAGTAAAAAAAAATAAAACAGTCACCAAGACAAGTCCTCCATAGAGTTAGCGACTGAGAGTGTCCCAAAAATATTGCTACAGTCCAAGACAAAATCCGCATGTTGCACTTCACCAGTGCTTCCCAATTATATGAATGTTTAATTGTATTTTTTGTTTTTAACTTTTTTTTACAAATTTTACTTTAAAAAATTAGTTTGATATATTTTATCTCAAACTTTTTTAAAACTTATAAATTTTACTTTGTCATTAAATTAACATGACATGTTAACATAAAATTTGTCAAAAACTAAAAAAATTGAGATATAATTCATCAAAAAGTGATAAAGTTAGGAATATAAATTGCCAAAAAAATAAAAAAATAGAATAAAAAGTGCAACTATATATATTAACACGTCATGTCAACTCAACTCACAAGCTTTTCAAAAAATTTAAAGTAAAATTTATCAAATTATTTTGTTGGAGGTAAAATTCATAAAAAAAAAATTGGAAATAAAAAGTGTAACAGATCTGGTATGAATTATGATTCAATCCAAATTATAGAGTCCTAATTTAGAAGGCAAATGTTGTGTTGCAATTAGTGCCCAATAATTAATTTTGAGGTTGCAAATTAGGGAAAGATAAAATGATTAATTCATTATTTAATAATATAAGGCTATATATGTATTTTTTTTAATCGGCAAATCAACATATATTAATGGAGGGTACAAGCCGTTATCCGAATGTTAAGAGAATCTATTTTAATTGATTAAATAAAATAAAATAAAATGTATGAATTATTATAAATTTTTTCATACTATTTTTTATTCTTACGAATAAAGAAAGAGTTATCCGAACTCATATTATATAGTGTTGTTACTTTTTTTTCTTTCTTCAGTGTTGTTACCTATTACAACATAGAAAGCTTTTATACACACCATAGGATTTATAGACCAAACTGAGGCAAAACGTACAACCTACCAAATATTTTTAATATTTTCCCTGTGAAGATATCGATGTAGGTATGTTGTATAAAATGATTTTTACCATCATTAGACATCACCAATTCACCATTAGAATTCCAGGCCACACCTATATTATACGTATAATTTTTTGATACATGTTGTATGGTAGAGATAGCATCTTTGTTAGCGTTATGAAGGATGCTTTGCAATCTAAAGAATTAAAGAAAGTCACATAGTTGTAAATACAACAAAGGTTCAAGCAATGACTATATTTCTGGCAAATCGAGTGCCCAGAGCTCGACGATGGCTGTAACAAATAAAAATAAATAAATTATAAAAAATATTTTTATACTAATTAAAAATTAAATTTAATTGAAAAATTAAACCTTTAGTTTTATTATTTTTTATTAACAAATTTATTTATCATGTAATAAAATTTTACTTATTTAAAAAAAATGAAAAGGATGAGTCCTCATTTTCATTCCAATTTTGGGGACAGGGAGTAAGTTTTTTAGAGGGTCGGAAGAAAAAGCTTAATATAAGGTGCATGGTGAAGTGAAAATATTTTATAAATATTATAACTTTATAAACATAAAACGCATGTATGTTCCTGGTGAAATATTTTTTTGAAAACGTTACTTGTCCTCAATTTCTATTTTCTTTTAATTTAATGGTTATAGAGTTAAAACTTAAAAGTGAGTGGCTTGTCAGAACCTTAAATTAAAAGAAAATAAAAAATGAAAATGGAGAGTAATACTAATATCTTTTGAAGTAACTTAATCTCATTATCACGAGGTTAAAATCCATTACTCAAATGGTCTCGGGCCGAATACTTCTTTCTTGAGTTGGGCTTGAGAAAAGCGAAAAATCGATTGTACATGGGCTTTTGTGCTCCAACTTACAGTCTTCAAAACGATGGGCAAATAAAACTGAAAAAAAGTGAGTAGCTATTTTTATTTTCTTTTTATGGAAAAAAGGAGTGGCTGAATTACCCCTTTTATAATAATTATTCTTTTTTAAGATTTTAAATCAATCAAAACATTCATAACGGATTAAATTTTCAATAAATTTGAAACAAACCAATCTAATTAAAAATTAGTTGATTTGAGTCGGGTCATTAAATTTGCAACTTATATAGTTTTAAAATATTTATCCAAAAAATAAATTAAAAATCACAACTGTATTATAAAACATGTATAAATCTATTACAAAAAATAATAGTAACATTCCATGAATTTAAAATGCCAATGGGCATTTAATTTGTTTGTTAGAATATATCTACGAGAAAAAATTCTCAAAATTCTGAAGAAAAAACAATTAATTCAATTCATTTTCAAAAAAACATAACACAAAAATCGAATCATTGAAAATGAAATATAGTTAACTCAATCTAGATTAATTAGACTTATGATGTAAAAGAAATTAATTTAATCATTTCAATTGAATTCGTAACTAACCTAAGAATGTGATTGAGTTTTACACCTTTAAAAGCCGGATGAACACTAATCTAACGTTTTCTTTCTTTCACGCTTAGTTACGTAGAAACTTGAAAAAATAGTATAACCAAAATACAAACACACTATAATTCAATATCAGGACTCTAACTATTAGCACTATAACCATACAATAGGCAGTGATGATTGGGCAATGATCGATGTGTAATGTAACATACACGAGCTAGGGCTCAACCATATTCTCCTTCTTCACGGGACTAGCTTGTCTGAAATGTGCCCTTAAGAACAAAAAGCATTACCATGAAGCTGAAAACACTAGCTACAGGATTGTGTTGCTCCATTATTTTGACCCCAGCTTGCTTTAACCATGTGGGTACACCCCATCATTTGAGTTGTTTGTGACCACCATTTGTAGAAACCTTTCGGTATCCACTATGAGCTGGTGGGTACTTCCAAACTGATTTAGAAACTCATGTCATCTATACCCATCCACATATAAATATATAATACTCCAGCAACAATAAAAGTCTTATTTCACTAAATGAGTTATACTCTTACAAACATGAAAAAATAAAACATTTATTTTGAAGCATGGAGTACTTTTTCTTCTTCTTTTATGCATAAATTGATATTATTTAGTCTGTTTAATTTTTAATGCATTAGTTCATTATACTTTTAAAAATTACTTTTAATTACTTTTTAATCTTTTTTTATTTTTAAATATCAATTAATTGTATTTTAAAATAATTCATTTAAAATTTTTGAATAAGTTAGATTTCCCCGTATTATATATGATTGAATTGTATTTATTTTCCTTTTTTATTTTTAAAACTACACAAAATATAAAATATATAAAATTTCATTTCATAGAATTTAATTATGATATACATTGATATACATAAATATTTTATATGGTTAACTAATTAGATATTACTTTAAAATGATTTTTAAAGTAATTATTATAACATTCAATAATTTCAAATTATATATTAATTTATGATTAAATGATAATGTAAAAAAAACCTTTTATATTATTGATGTATTTTAATTAAATCTACTTCAAATTAAAATTTATATTTTCATAGTGCAAAAATAATTAAAAATACTTTAGATGTAATTTTCAAAATAATTATTAATAAAAATATTGTGCACGCTACAAAATATGATATACTATATATGAATTTTCTATATTTAAGAATTTTTTTTTATTTATAGTATATCATATTATTACCTTATATATATATGAACTGTTCAAGATTTTAAAAAACAAATTATATATTAATGGCACAAGTTCAACACTTAGTCATTAATATTTTTTTATCCATAAGAATAAAAAACAATATTAGGAGTTTGTAATAACTCATATTATGTACAACCATTTGAACTAGACCCCAAAAATGTCATTAATGTAAGTGTTTCTTGCAAGCTAAAGAAGATATATATCCCAGAAGGTGAATTTTTACACATTGACTTATGATTAGCTATTAAGGAGATCGAGCTCGTGTGTTTAAAGGAATGTGTTCGTACTACTTCTTCTATCAATTAATACAGATGAGGTGTATGTCAAAAGGAAGTAAAATGATATTCATTGTGACTGAGCTATGAGATATTCTCATATAGGGGTGGTGATTTTTTGTGTCTAAGCTCCATAAAATGTAATTGGACTTGTTTGATAACTAGGCCAACTTGCTGTATATAACCTATTATATTATAACCTTTGTGTCACTCTGGGCCATGATGAGCCAGTTCAGAACAACAACATGATGATGATGATTCTTTATTCCTATTGTGTAGAAAGTTATTTGTATATATTTGCACACAACAATGCGCGCAGAAAGGGTCCATCATCATCATCCTTGTCCACACTGCTTAATGGGGGACACGAGAGGACACACTCTACATGCCATTACCACCAAGTGGTCTATCATCCACTCTACTTTTAAAACTTGTATGACAACGATGTGAAGCTTTTTTCTTCAAGCGATGTGCTTAAATATTTTTTAAGAAGGAGGAGGAAAATAAGTGCTAATTAAGAACACGTTCTAAACGCGAGAACTTATGTGGCAAAAGAAAAAGACACATTAACAGTGCCTATTGCTACCTCTGAGGCTATGCCATATTTCGTGTGGTTCTAATTTTGCTGAGATGTTTTAAACCATCTTGTTGGCCTAGCACTAGGGGAGCACGTGCAGGTCAGGAGCATTTTGCATATCAATGTTTGACTAATGTTTATGACTTCTTTTTATCTATAGAAATAAAAAGTAAATGTGAAAACATTTACAATAACTTTTATATATATATATATATATATATATATGATGTGTCAATTAATTATTGAATTATATCCTCTTGACAGGAGTAATATTAAAATTAAACTAAAATTATCATTAACTACCAAGTATTTTGTATAGTGTGATTGTGTAGGCAAGCTTGAGCTCCAGAACCTGATCTCAAATACTTTAATGTGACTAAATGACCATTATTAAAAAAATAATTAAATTACATTTGGTACCTATATAATTTCTATTATTTTTTATATTTTGTTCCTTATAATAGTTTTTAAAAAATGAATGTTCTTGAAATATTATGTTTTTTTTCTCCATTAGTCCTTGTCATCAGAAGTTATTAACATGACTAACAGTTGTTAATGTCAGAAAGTATCACTTTATTGAAAGTACAACATCAATAAGAATAAAAACATGAAATAATTAATAAAGATAAAATAAATATAATATACAAGAAATAAAAGAAAAAAGTAACATATTTATAAGAATGAAAAATATATTTAAGTCTTAAATTAAATAAAAATAAAATATATCTATCTAAAAATTTTAATATGAAAGAGGTAAGTAGCCTTTTGTTTCTTGTGTGTAACTTATTTATTATTACAAAGCTAAAGCTTGGTATGTTTATATATTATAGTTAATTTGTAAGGCTTGGCCTAGCTTGGAAACCTTTTTACTTGACATTGATATGTTTGAAAGTTTGACTCCTAATATACCTCTCGTTTATTTCTAACATCATAGACCTTTGAGTAGGCTAACAGGCTAAGCTAAGATTTTAAAATGATCATGTCAAGCCTACAATAGGTATTAGGTCATACTTGGCCATACATTTTTTAAACTAGCCAAACCTATTTAATTAAATCCTTATTTGAGTCTGTCTATTTTCATCCTTATCCATAATTCCTTTTTTCTTCTCTTTTTCTTCATGTAACACCCCGATAAATCACATTAGAAATAAAGGGATCCAAAAGTTGTATAGATATAAGATTATAGAGTTAAGAATGACTTAAAAGACTTAATTGGTACAACATATACTAACAAGATGCATATATTCTTTGATAGCCTATTACTTAAAAATTTCACAGTCAAGCATGCTTGACTTGAAGTAATTATGAGATGGGTGACCTTTTGAGAAGTTTTTCAAAAAGTGTGTGAGTGAAGACAAAATATATTAAAAAGTCTTGTGTTAATTTGTAGAGACAATCAATCACTGAAAAGTCAACAATCAAAGACGTTACACTCTCCTTCATTGTGAACCAATTGATTTAGAAACTCTTTCTTCTAATTAACTTCTAGAAAGATCATCAATATTAATGTGTATTTGGTCGAGCAATTGAATCACACATAACTTCATATGAAAAACAAACAAATTAATTTCCTATAATGAAGGACAATATGATCTTATAAGTGATAATTATAGGTGATGATGATTTAAGGATCTTTAATTGTTTTCTACTAATTAAGAATGTTTAGAAATAAAAAGAGGGGGTTAGTTGAAGAATGAGAACATATTGCAATTTAGAAGAAAAATCAATTCAGTAAAAGTGATAAGTTATTGGTTAAGTTTTCTAAATGGATCTATCATTAATTTCTAAATATTTAATTTTCATTCTTTATTTAATTATTGTTTGACCCCAAAATTAACCATCTAAGTATCAAATATAATTTCAAGAGAATACCTACTAAATTAAGCATCTAGAATTTAATTAAAGAATGAGAATTATGATTAATTTAATTAGTTTGGGTTACACAATCATTTGCCCTCTAAGTCACCAAACTAATTTCTAAATTGATTCTTTATCAAACCAATGTTTAAGCATGAAAGAAACTATCAAACCCAATTGAAATACGCCAAATCTTGCATTCGACATATTAATCTAGAATGCAAACCCAATTTTAGATGCTAATGCACCAAAACACACACACACCAAACCTCAATATCCATAAAAAAAAATCTTTAAAACGGTGAATTCATCAAAAGAATTTTAGCCTACCATGGAAACTTCACACGAAATCATCAAAAAGAGAAAGTGAATGGGAGAAAGTCAAGAGAGATGAAAACCCAATCACAAATTAATTCGACAATGCTAGCTAAGTTGCAAAGTCAAAAAAATGTTTACCATTGTCCTTGATTTGTGAGACCTTAGATACGGATGAATTGGCTTTTACTGTATTCAAAAGGTTGTAGATAAATTTTTCCTTAAAATTTTGGCACTGCTCTCATGTTATTTTAATCTCTACAACTCAAGGCATACCTAAAATACTACACCTATGTTAGGTTTTTTTTTTTATTCTATTTGTAGGAATCAAAATTAGATAATAAAGGAACATGTTCAACCAATTGAGTTATACCTCTTAGCACACTTATGTTAGCTAGGTTGTTAGGACAAAACAATGTCTCTAACTTCATGTCCAAATTCATCCACGCTTCTAGTTGAGTAGGCTTATGACCTCTTCCTAATAAATGTATATTTTCTTTAAGCTTTCCATAGACAGCAAAATTACCTCAGTTGCATTTTCAGAGTTCAATTTATGACCTAAATAAGGTGGAAAGATAAAAAAAAAAAAAAGTTTTGCATTAAAGTTCAATTAAGTCCAAACATACAAAACTTAGTTATAGAATATTAGGTACAATAAAATTCAATATAATGAAGTACAAAATTATAATAAGTTTCTCCAAGACATTGGGTGGAAAACTACAAACACGTTCCAATAAAAAGAATGTTTTATTTCTCAATCATTCTCATATGAAAAATATATGCATCAAAAGAAATAGTTGTTCAAATGAGTTTTTATTTTTATTTTTGTGAACTCAAATGAGATAATATTACGAGAATTAAAAGAATGTGGGCGTTTTTTTTTATCATCTATCATATAATCGATTGTTGGAACAATATAATTTTTCCATTTATTCCAATTTTCAAATACACCCTGAAATAGTGCCAACATTTACCTTTCCCAATTACAATGAATTTTTTTGAAGAATTAAGAAAAAATAGTCTATTCATTTATCATTCAATTACAGATTGTTACATACAATAATTTTTTTTTCAAATATATGATAATTTATTAATTTATAATAATCACTTAAAAGATGTCCATCATAATTTTTAGGAGAAAAAAATTATGCACTGATATAAATTTTTTTATACATTTATCCAATTACAATCTATCATGATAAGTTTATTGACTTTTTAAATAATTATTTTAAAATAATTTAAACAATAATTTATAATTATTTTATACTATCAATGCATAGATATTAAACTTAATTTTTAATCAGCTGTAAATATATTTTTTATATAATAAAAAATGATAGAAATTAAGCTCATTTACAAAATACAGGAAAGAGGCATATTAGAGTATACATACAGACTGCTTGCATAATTTATGTTAGACTTTAGATCAGATTGGTGCTATGGTGGGAGCTTGGAGTTTTGTGGGAGATTCAAGTCTTTCTTCTT
Source organism: Glycine max (assembly GCF_000004515.6). NCBI lineage: Eukaryota > Viridiplantae > Streptophyta > Magnoliopsida > Fabales > Fabaceae > Glycine > Glycine max. Next base: position 10,831,164 of record NC_016089.4, on the reverse strand, counting down.
TGGCATTCATTCGTCGTAGATATTATTTCAAACGTGAAAAAACGAACTAGATATTAAGATTGTCGTGTGCCAAAAGTTTTTGCGCCTTCCACGTGAAAAAAGGAGAAAAGGGTTTTTGTCAGTTTCTTAGTTCATTGTCCCCATTATTTTGTCTTCCTTATCCAAATTCGAAAAGATGCACAGTTGAACTGTAGTAATCTTCTTTCTGATATTTTTTTTATAATAATAATAATAATAATAAACAGTACTATAATATAAATAAGTTTTGCAAATTTGCATGAATATCAAATAATTTTGATTTATATTTTATTTAATAAAATATAAAAATATATTTTAAAATGTGTAACAATAACTTTGTGGCACCATTTTCTTCACATATTATTGTCTTTTCCTCACGCCACCCTACCATTGACTTACTCTGCCAAATGTCGTAATTGTAATAAGTCTTTTGGTCAATTTGGGCAAAAGTCATTTCATTTCATTTCTTATACGGTGACAGTTAGCCAATTAAATTACGCGACACGAGTCCCTACATAGCACAAAATTCATCCCTACTTACTACGGCTTGCAGAAACAACAACCAAAAATTCAAATATTAAATGCTTTATTTTTATTTTACTTAGAATAAGGTTTGCTGATATAATTATAGGAATATTTTATATGTAACTGTAAATAATTTTCAAACTTCTATTTATAAGTTTAGATGAACTAATGCTTTAGAAATACTCGTTGGTAAATTCTTAAAATGATTTAGAATTTTTTTCCATATATTTACGACGTCTAGATAAGCAATTTTCTTAAATCTTGGATCAAATTGACTTGTCAAATCAGTCGTATGTTTAATGTATTACATTTGATTATTAACGTTACTTGATTTTATAGTAAACAAATAAGAGATATAATCGCGTCTCAAATGTCTTGTCAATTTAAGTTTCTAACTGGGTTTTTACAAATTCAATTGGAAGATATTAACATTAATGTTTTACTTTTTGTTTAAATATTTTTACTTGTATTTTAACAAGGAATTTGCTAAATATACCAGCATGTTATTTAAAACTTAAAGTTAAAAGTAACAAATGGTAGTAAGTTACAACTTTGACTTTTTATAAAATATTTTATAATAAAAAAATATAAATTCTCGCAAAGTAACTAGTGACCATCCGAATTTATAATTTATAATCTATATAATTTATTTATATCTGTGAGTTAATTTTATGAATTTTTTTGTAAAATGCTTTTATATTATAAAACAAATTCTTTTGCATATTTCTTCTTCTTTATATATATAGAGTTTTATCTAATTTATTCAAGTTTTTCATTTTTCATTTGTATTAATTCTTTTGAATTTTAACTTTAAATATCTTCAAATTTCCATGTGATTGATGATTGTTTTTGATAAATTTCACTACCAATTGAATTAAAATTCAATGAGAAATTTAAGCATGTTAATTTTATATCTCTTCTATTAGTTTAGAGGCTTATAAAAATACTTTGTAAACTATTACCAACGACCAAAAAAATTCTCTCCATTTCTATTTCATTATTTTTCTTAACTTTATTCTCATTTTCCTATTTCTAAATGAAATCATTTATGTTTTTTAATTTCAAAATGAGAGAAAAATGGGATAAAATGGAAATTCCTTAATTAAAACTACATTTACTCCATTTCTTGATTTCTCAAATTTGCATATAAGAATAAATTAAAGGAGACATAATTTTATATATATACATATATATATATATATACATATATATATATATATATATATATATATATATATATATATATATATATATATATATATATATATATGTGTGTGTGTGTGTGTGTATTAGAAACAGGTACATTTATATTTCGTGTAGTTGTCAGGTTGGTTTGAAAACAAAAAACTAATAAGTAAATTCAAATATCATTTTCTTGGTTTTCTTACAAGTTAGTGTAACAGGTCTATTAGAATTTTGTCAATGCTTTGTTTTTTGTTGGATTTTAAGTTGATTATAATGGAATGAAGAATAGAGATTTATGTACATTCATGTGCCCATGATTAGAGATATAACAAAGAAAAATATAACTATAATAGGTATTGTAATGCAACAGAAAGAGAGATAAAAAAAAAATAAAAAAAAATGAATTGTATCCATTAAGGGTATGCATTGTACAATTGTTTGGATTATTTTAGAATATTTCTTAGGAGAAAGCAACTTCTTAAACTGATTTATATATCTCAAGATATTAATTTCTAACTATCGAAAGATACTTTAGATATCAAAATAAATTATTCCAAAATGAATTTTACCCATTATCTTATTATTATTATTTTGAAAAAATTATATGCTCACATTTGGTGCTAAATCTTATTTCAAGTAATACTAAACACGTAAATTAATTAGTATAATATTGTTACGGATTAACAACTGCTCTCTCGGATTACAACTTTAAATATATAATTATATTAAATACTCAAACAAAAGTATTACTACTTTATTAGCTATAATAATTATATTTGACTCAAATAAAATTATTTGAGAGAAATAACTATTTTATATTATCATTTAATCATAAAATATATATGTTAAATTAATTAATTTTATAAAATTATTTTAAAAATCATGCAGGCAATAATTTATAAGTATAAAATAATGTAGTCTATCATCCAATGAAATTATTTCCCATAAATATTACCAGAAGTTTCCTCAAATAATTCTACTTCGAGAATTTTATTTTTTTTTGCAAAATGATATTTGTAAACAAAACATTTAATTCTTCTAAAAAAAAGTACATATTCGTTAAAAAAATGCAGGGTTATTATTAATACACAGGGAAGCCAATTCACAAAAAGAAAATATCTTTTTTTTGTGTGTGTGTGTGAGGAAAAAAAATGATAACATAGCATTTGGTTGGGCAACTTAAGGCGTGGACTTTTTGCAAGTTTTTCTTCAATCAGATCCACCAAACCCATCACACAAAATCACGTAAGATTGTACCTCCCAACTCAAAAGCTTCAAACTTTTTCCAGTTTCCAAATTAATTAAGACACAGAGAGAGAAACCACAAAAAAGTTGCAAATTTTTCTTCTTTCGTCACTTTTTTTTCTGTTTTTTCGTCACAAAAGTCTGACCCTTTTCTTTCCTTCCATTGAATTTGGATGGCTGGCGGCGGAGGTGGAGACCGGCCGCCGTGGAAGGAGGCGGAGCCGCCTCGACCCACCATCACTCTGCCGCCGCGGTCTGGTTCCATGGAGTCCCTTTTCAATGGAGGATTCAGCCCTGGTCCCATGACTCTGCTTTCTAGCTTTTGGGGTGATGGGGATGATGGAAAGTCCTTCTCTCAGCTCCTCGCTGGAGCTATGTCTTCTCCGGTGGCCGGAGCTGTCGCCCCCGGCGTGATGGACTCACCTGGTCTCTTTTCATCTTCTCAGGTATTATTGTGTAGTTCCCTCTCTGAGTCATCATGTGCAAGTTTTTCTTGTGTTGCTTGCATTTTTTATTAACAACAAGCAAACGTAATCACTCGGTTCTGAATCCGAGGCTTAGTCACACTTAAAGGTTCTTCACCCCTCGTCAAGAGTAGATCCTTCCCCACAATCTCCGCGTGTATTGCCAATTGAGCTATATCATTCGGTGTGTTACTTGCATTTTCAGTTATGAAACATGTTTGAAAACATGTTTTTTTTTTGTTCTGGTTTGGACAAAGTTTTGATGCGAAGATTAAAATTTTTAGCTGCTTTTAGTTGTACTGCTCTTTGATTAAAATTGAAGTTTGACATCTAAGTAATTGACTTTTTAATGTTGACTTTTTTTATATGCTGATTAGTGAAGTAAAAGTTCGATTTTGATTCGGGTGTAGCTTACAAAACACCTTGAGGCGTTGTACGTAAGTTTGTTAGGCTCTATATAGATGAGTTTATTCGTGAGCACTTTTAGAATGTAAGAACTTCTTTAACTTTGCTCATAAAGGAGCTAATTTTAGCTTATGGAATAAACTTACTTTATTTTTCCTTCTTATTTTCTTTTTAAGTACTCGTTGCGAAGAGTATTTATCCATAGAGGGCCTTACTTGGTTTTTGAGAATAGGCAGGGAAGAATGTTTGTGGTGTTTTGATGGGATTCTCCGGTGTTTGATATGTTTGTACGATCACATTTAAGCTTTTACTCAATTGAGCAAGTGTGAGCAATTTGTGTCACGTTTGAGTTCTGCTCTATAGGTTGTAATGGTAGCTATAAGCTTTTGATTAGATTCATGGAATCTATTCCAGTGAATGCGGAGTTATTGAATGTGAATATTTAATTTCTTTCCATCAATTTAAGGGTGGGATTTTTATTATTTTTTTTTTGGCGGGGGGGGGGGGGGGGGGGGGGGGGGGCTTTTAAAAGGGGGGGGGGGAATTTCCCCACACGTCAAGTTTTCCCTTTTTTTTTTTTTTAAAAAGGATTTGGTTTTAAAGCTCCCCCCGAAAAAAAAAAAAATTTCCTCCCCCTTTTTTTTACCCGAAAAATTTTTTTTTTTTACAAAAAATTTGGTATTGAAGAGGACCTAAACCCGGTTTTATTTCCTGGGGGAAATTGGTACCTCCTAGAACTAAAAAAAAAAAGGGAAATTTTTGAAAAATTTTTTGAAAATGTCAAAAAACTCTGGAAGGCTTCTCTTACCCTTTTTTTAAAAGAATATATTTATATAACCACCCCTGTTGTGCCCCTTTTTCAAAGCGTATTTGGCCCCCCCCACCAGGTTAACTTTCCAATATTTATTTGTGGGCCCCATTATAATGTTCAATTTTGGAGGGGCTTCTTAAAAATTTTTAGTTTTTTAAATAAGAAAAAACTCTAAATCTTCTACTCCCGCCGCGTAAAAAAAAAAAAGGCCGACCCCTTCTAAAAAAAAATATAATAAAAAATTTTTGGGGGGGGGGGGCCCCCTTTTTTTTTTAAACAAAACATCTTTTTTTTTTTTTTCAGAACAGACAACTACTAATTTGGGGGCGAACTTCTCCCTATTTTACTATCACTCATTCATTTGTTCCGCCAATTTTTTTCCCCTCTACTACATGATAGTAGTCACTGCTCTCTAGATTGGGACAACCCGACGGTAGTAACCTCACAGATTCTACACCCGGGATTGTACGCAACCAGGAACATTTTTTCCCCTTTAAAAGGGGGGACCCATGGGGTTTGTGACTACCGAAAAAGTTTTTTTTTT
>NC_016089.4:10799336-10825867 GCF_000004515.6 Glycine max | reverse complement strand
TGTCATAACTCTTAAGAACAAGCTTTTCTGTACCTCAATCCCCCCCCCACCCTTTTCATGAATAGTAAAGGCCATGTATGAACAGTTTTAGACAGTAGGTTTTCTAAGGTATCCTTGAGTAATATATCTGTTTTCCAATATTCAAGATGGAAACAGTACGACCTTGGGAGATTATGCTGAGGGGTCACACTTGGTGCATGCTTGGATTCACATTGAATCTTCCAAAATCACATAGAAATATCAACTAATGTGATTTTAAATAAATATTTACATGTTTGGCCTCACGTACAAAAATTGATTTTGAGTTGAAGTCATTTTAGATAGATTTTGTGTTAAATAAAAAAAATTATACCAAGTTTTATTGTTAATTTGTTTTATAATAAAACATCCAAACATAAACCACTTTATTTTAAAATCAATTTAATAAACGCTCACCCCAACACACTCTATTCCATGTTGAATCACTCAACAGGAGCTCCAAACTGATCTCTTAACCGGAAGCTTAGGCTTAGGTCCACTATAAATTCTATAGTACTATTTCTATGACCATAAAGTTGAATTCTGGCCATAGCAAAGATAATACTTAATAAGGATAATAGCATACATAGATTGTGGTCCCAAAACAATGGTTATATAAATGTGAACATCTAGTATATATATTGTGGTGTGATAACAAAAATTTAAAGCTGCTTGTTGCATTATATCAGATATCTAAATCTACATGATAATGAAATTTTCATCCTTTGCATTATATTGAACATTGCAACAGGCTACAACATATGTCCACTCCTTGTTAGGATAACTTAGTCACATGATATTTTTAAGTTTTTATACTGCCTCCTTATTCTCCTGAGAACCGGATTTGTGACGTGTGTAGGTGTCTTTTGGAATGACACACCAGCAGGCCCTAGCACAGGTCTCAGCTCAGGCTTCACAAGCCAACTCCAATATGCATATCCAAGCCGAACATTCATTGACACAGGCTCCTGCAGCTGCTTCCAATACAACTCAACAGCTGATGCCACCTCTAACTTCTGACTCTTGGGCTGCAATGACTGAATCCATTGATCATTCTCACTCAGAACAAAGATTGCAATCATCATTGTTGAATGTTGATAAGCCTGCAGATGATGGCTACAACTGGAGGAAGTATGGGCAGAAACAGGTCAAGGGTAGTGAGTTTCCTCGAAGTTATTACAAGTGCACGAATCCAAACTGTCCTGTCAAGAAAAAGGTCGAGCGCTCGCTTGAGGGTCATGTAACTGCAATTATTTATAAAGGAGAACACAACCATCAATGTCCTCATCCTAACAAGTGCTCAAAAGACACCATGACTTCAAATGAAAATTCAAATATGCAAGGGAATGTAGATTCAACGTATCAAGGGACGAGTACAAACTCAATGTCTAAGATGGATCCCGAGTCAAGTCAGGCAACAGCTGATCGTCTATCAGGAACAAGTGACAGCGAGGAAGTAGCTGATCATGAAACTGAAGTGGATGAGAAAAATGTTGAGCCTGAGCCCAAGAGGAGGTAAGCTTTTATTCTATATAAATCTGTTCTTGTTGGATAATTGTTTGTTAGGAGTTAAGATAGAAGGGAAGGGAAAACTAGTTACAGAGTTAGAGTAATTAATTAGTTGGCCATAGGAATTAATTAGATCTAAATAAGGGGAATTAAGGGGAAATGATGCATTCTCTATTTGGTTATCATTTGTAAATTGAGTGTTTGTTCTCTGTGAAAGGAGATCCTTGGTGAAGACAAAAGAGGAAACCCTTGGAGGAGATCTCCCTCTCCTATTTTCTATTCTTTCATTCTATTCAATAAAACATTTCTTTTCTTTCCATTTTTATTCTCGGTTCCTAACATCATGTGTCTTTTCTGATCTTAGAGTTGTTATAATTCTGCAGAAAAGCAGAAGTCTCGCAGTCAGATCCACCTTCTTCACATAGGACTGTCACCGAGCCTCGAATCATTGTGCAAACAACAAGTGAAGTTGATCTCTTAGATGATGGGTATAGATGGCGAAAATATGGGCAGAAAGTTGTCAAAGGCAACCCTTATCCTAGGTGATATTGCTTCTCCTCCACACTTTGATTCCATCTATTGAACTAGTCATGACTGATATGATTGCCCTGAACTTGTTTAAAGAAATGTTCGATCTGTTCAATTCATCACTCAGATTATCTATACTACTTTATGTAAACCTTGTCTTGTCCTGAAAAAAATAATGCTGATGCTTGCTTATATCATGCACAGGAGCTATTACAAATGTACAACGCAAGGTTGCAATGTGCGGAAGCATGTGGAGAGGGCTTCAACAGACCCTAAAGCTGTCATAACGACATATGAAGGAAAACACAATCATGATGTGCCAGCAGCTAAGACTAACAGCCACACTATGGCCAGCAATACTGCATCACAGTTAAAATCACATAACACCAATCCCGAGAAGCATAATTTTGGCAGCAGAGGTATGGGAGGAAATGAACAACAGCCGGTCGCACGGCTTCAGTTGAAGGAAGAGCAGATCACCTAGTCTTTCTGGAAGAAACATCTTAGTGAGGAAGAATTTTGTCTCACCTCACAAGTCATCTTTATTTAGATGCTCATATCGCATTCTTTTTTAGTCTTAGGCCTAAGTTTTGATAGGGGCCTATCCAGTGCAAACCCTAATAAACAACTAGTTTAACACTGATGAAAGAGGTAAGGGCAAAAGGTTTAAACAACAAGTTTGAACAATGAACGCAGGTTTTGGATGATGATGTACTATTAGTACCTTTTGTGTACATTGAAAGTGTAAGTTATGTTGTCTAATATAGTTGTTCATCATGTTATTCCTTGCTATTTGATATTTTCCTCAAGAATGTGACAAAATTTTGGATCATGAAATAAATTTTATCATAAGTTACCCTCTCCATCCAATATGTTCACTACACAAACACTTTTTTCGAAATATGATGGAAATTGCATCTACTTGTTTAAAAATTACATTGACCTAGCATGTTTTATACTTTAATTTACTTTTTTGTTTTATGTGTAAATATTTACTTGCATTTACTTGTGTTATTGCACATGCCAACATGTAAAACTTCATGTGAAGATGCTCACAAGTGGCACCTAAAAAAAATTGGGATAGCATATCAAGCCTAAAGTAACTACATCAAATTGATTAGTATTTTTCTTCACATTTTAGGTCTTGTTCGAGGTGGATGTCAGTTTTTGATTTTTGTTTTAAAATGTAATTTTAAAATGAAAACGTGTTGGACAAAAATGGGGTTGAATTGATTTTTTTGCTTCTTTTCAAAATAGTTTTTACCTCGTTTCAAAAACAATAAAAATAGGTTTGTAGGTTTTGGTTGTTGGTTTTACTCTAATCCTCTAACACTTCTCCCTCAAGCTACTCTTTCTCACTTTGCCAATCACAGTCTCCAATCATTAGTCGCCAACTAGTAACGAGTGCGGTCGTCGCTTGCATCACCAATCGTTTGTAATGGTTGCGGTCGCGGTCTCCATTCACCGATCACCGGTAACAATCGCAATCAATGGCCGAAATTGCTAACCGCTGGTCAGCAATCCATTAGATTGACCTTTTTTGGAATTACAAAATTTTGATGTTGAAGATACATGGAGAAATTTGGGAATGATTTTGAAATTAATTATAAAGTTCCTTTTCTATTTTGCAAGTTTTCAAAATCAAAGTTGGAATTAAAAATTCAAAACAAAAATTGAATTTGATTTTCAAATATTTTGAAATTGAAAATGAAAAATCACCCCAAACGGAACCTTAATAAATAGTTTTCAAAACTATCCTTGTTTGGTCAAAAAGACCATACATGACAAAATCTAACTAAAGCTAAAAGAGACTTCAAAAGTGAAAAGGAGGCACTTGAAGGAGAAGAAATTCAACGAAGGGAAGACCAGGACTCGGAAACTACATCAAAAGATTAAAGACTTCCCACAAGTTAAGAACAACTACATTGTATTAAGGATTCATACTAAGGTGTCACAAACTTTGATCTACAAATTGATGCATCAAAAGCAACAACAGTTGAGGATGTTACACAAGATAAAACAATTAGTTATAGATGAAAATAAAGGAACAAATGTGATATTTTTTAATACATAACTAACACATGTCATTTCATGTAAAGAAGACCTAATTGAGAAATTTGATGAATAGATGGTTGACATTGTAAATGAAAATAAAGGAACAAATACTATGGACTTATCTTCAAATTCCTTCAATGCAATATTGTTGAAAAAGACATGTCTGTCAGAAGTGGATTCAATCCCACTAAAGATTCTTAAAAAAGACATAAAAATTGAGAATAACTAGATTAGCTATTCTTAAAAAGGGCACAAGTATTGAATTCACTCCCAAGAAGTGTTTAAAATCGAACCAAATCGAGCTTAAAACCGAAAACCGCATAATAATCAATGGTCATTGGTTTAGTTTGGTTTTTTATGTTTCAAACCATGTGATTCGGTTAGATTCGTGCTTTGATATGCAGAATCCAAACCAAACTGCAAGGCAAACATCCCTAAATTTTTTTATATTGCAATTAGTGTTTTGTTATTCAATATATACTTTCTAAGTTTCCAAGGTTAAAAGTAAGTATTACAAATGTTGTTTTACTAATTTTTTAAATTGGTGGTTGGATTTTGAAAACAACTATTATGTACTATTTTTACTTTTAATTTGAATGATTTATTATATAAGTTGAATAGTTATTATTCAAGTATTATTCATCTTGAAAAATTACTATTTTACTTTAAATTCAATTATTAAAACTTTTGTTGTTCATTTATTCAGTTGATTGTTAAATTAATTATTACTGAAGTTTTATTCAATTAATAACAAACTTTTGTTCATTTTTATAATACTTATTAACATAATTTTCAAATCGCAAAAATCAAACTATATAAGATTGATTTGATTTCATTCCGATTTCATACATAATTTAAATCAAATAAAATCACACCACACTATATTGAGGAAATCTAAAGATAAGTTCACGACATCTATTCTTTTATTTTCATCTATAATGTCAACCACCGATTCATCAAACTTCTCTATTAGATCATGTTTACATGAAATGACACGTTTTAGATATGAATTAAAAAAATATCACATCGAGTCCTTTATTCATCTATAGCTAATAGTTTTACTATGTGCAACCACTTCAACTGTTGCTCTAGATGCATCAGTTTGTAGATTTAAGTTTGTAACACCTTGGTATGAATCCTTAACATAATCTAATATAATACAATAAATTTTGAAGTCAAATTAATCAAACATATATTATTAAATATAATGTAATAAATTTTGACTTATTGAGATAATTATAAATAAAATAAATTAAAAAAAAAAACTCATTGATCTCCAAATCTCTGAACTTTTTCATTAGAAATAGAATAAAATAAAGTTGTCATGTGTTGTACATTATTCGGACTATGCATTAATTGCTATAAAAGACTATTAAATTGATTCATAAACTTGGTATGTCTTACCCTTCATTATCGAGCTTCACGATTAAAAGTTTGGTTTTCACCCTATCCTTTATGTATTCGCACTCATTTGCTACACTGGTAAAGACTATACATTTGAAAGAGACAAAATCATACAAGGATTGAGATCAAATTAATCAAATAAAGAAAAAAAATTGAATAGTAGAAAAAGATATAAAACGGATTCTGATGGTAAAAAAATTAACAAAATATAATGACGTAAAATGTTTTTTAAAATAAATTTAGATATATATTTTAAATTAAAATAATTCATGGTTTGTAAAAATAATGATATTGAATGGCCCAAAAAATACATTCCAACCAAATGCATCTCGGTCATAAAATTAAAAAATTAAACTGAGGTTCTTGATTCTTTCTCGACAAAAATTAAACATGAAGGTGTTGATAATCCTTTGTGCCCTATAGGTAGTGGGGCTAGTCTAGTGGAGAGTGCTCACCCTGCAAAAACATTGGTATTTGGTAGCACATAAAAAGTACGCACTTCATGAGTTGGAAATGGAATAAGATGACAATTGCAAAACAAGTATTATGTTTTCTATGAACTTGAAATCACAAGGGACTATAAGAATAGCCAATCAAAACTAGAAGGGTTAAAATCATATACTCACAAGACTATCTTGATCAATGGATCCTCTCCAGCAGCTTTTCAACCATTATTCTCTGCTGAGCACCACTCAATGTCTCTGAATTCATAATCGCATTAGCTACAACAATAGTTGTTTGTGGAGATGCTGCACTGACCTAAATGAAACAATTTGAAAAGGAAAGCTGAAATTAATAGAATGAAATTACCCCCAACTCCAACTCATAAATGATGGTCAAGCATATGCTTCATACGAGACAAGTCCGTTTAAAGAAGCCAAGAAAAAGAACATAATATGGCACGCTAGAAATAGAGTGTTTTTGCATACCCAAACACGTCCATTTAAGCCAACTGCTATCTCGAAGGACAGTTTCTTCCCTAAAGCATCAAGTACTGGACATGTGGGAGAACTGAGAAGCCTACAAACAGCACAATCTCTCATGTCAAGATCTGTTAATGTTATGCATGGACAACAAAAATTAAATTTCACAGGCATACATCCTTGAGAGACCCGTTGTACACTCAAACATATAGCCATCTTTTAGGGCACCAAATTCTGCTGCTTTCCCACTGGCTAAACAAACACCGAAACAAAATAAAAGAGTCAAGTCAGCAAAAATAAAATAGAAATAAATTTAACTTAACCAACAAAAAACCTATAATTGATAGGCACAGAAAATAAGAACTTAAAATGAGGTCGAGAACAAACACCTACCATCAGTACATGCCAACTCTGGATTCATTCCAGGGTTTGCTTTTACGACCCGTGCGTAAATCAAAGTACCTATCTGCAGGTGAAGCATTAGGCAAAAGAAAATACAACCTACAGAAACATGATAGATCAAACGAACAGAGCATTGTTTAACATTCCGAGGGTAATGACAAGTCAAGTGCTAGCTCGACAGCTAAATTAAAAGAGATGAAAAGGAAAATGTATATAATTTTTACACTTCATCTCTTAGAAGAATTAATACAACATACAATCTCAGAAGACTTAATTAGGTTAACCAACAAGGCATCTTTGGTAATCCATTGCAGTAGAAAAATTCAAAGATAATAGTCCTATACATCTAACGGAAAAGCACTCTCTGCTTCGTAGTCTTGGTCACATCCAAAAAGATAAATAAAAAACAGAAATAGTAAGTTGCTGATTTGTTCTTCGATATTCAATAAATCTAAGGAATTTGGCCAGACTACAAGGAGCTGCAACATGTGTTATTAGTTGTTACGTTGCATTTGTAAATCCCATTTGGAAATATCCTATTTTCACATAAGGCATAATTCATCCCAAGAAAAACTTATAACCTGCTCCACATCAGAGCCACTATTAATGGTTTGAGTCTGGACACACCTTAAAATCACAATTTTGTTTAGCCAGCATACGGCCATCCAAGCATCCAGAGTGCACTCATTTTATTTTTTTTCTTAATCTTAAATAATAATGCCTCAATCATCCTGGTAATCTTATCTAGAAGGGTGACAATTTTATTTAAAAACTATAAATAACAGTGTTTTAAAACCCGGACGGTTGGACTGGTTCGACCGTAAACCAGTGGTCGGGTCGGGTTGCATATTGGATCATTTATGCTATTAGCCCAGTGGGGTCAGGTGCAACCCGGCCAAGTTAGCAGTTAAACCATCCTACAGTCTCTTATTTTAGAAGAAAAGAACTTAAATATTGAGGGGCTGGGAATGGAACCCAAACCCCATACGTTTACCAAGCTTCTATTCACCACTGGACCAATGGTTTGAGTTGCAATATATTTTGCAAATCATAGTTATATATCAAATCTTACATGAAAATTATAATTTTTTTTAACATACATCAATTTTTTTTATATTTTAACTTAAATTGATAAGTTTATTGAATCAATGTGCTAGAGTTATGCACGTGATATAATATGATAATTGATAAATATATAATATATATTATGGTTATAATAAAATTTAAAAAATAAATATATATATATATATATATATAACTCATTTTATTTGTTTTGAATATCATGGATGAATGTCAATAGATTTGAAATTGTAGAATGAACTTGTGAAATTAAATTAATTTGTGATGTAGTTTTTTAAGATAGGGTATGAATTTTTTTTTTAATAAAGACCGGGTCATGTGGGTCAACTGGTGACCCATAGGTTCGACCATTGACCCAGCACCTTAACCTGGTTGATCGTCAGTTCGGTTTTTTAAAACTATGATAAATATGAAGTATTTTAACCTGTGAAGGCTGATTATTGCTGCCAAATGGAAAAAGTATTTTAAAGAGTAACTTGGACAAGAATGAGTGTAGAGAGAAGAGAAATGCCATGTTTTCAACTATACATTTTCTTTTTCAACATAGGATATCAAGGCTGGTGAAAGATAAAAGCTTTAATTCAAGCTCCATAGCTAATAACAATCCTACCTGTGACAATTTGACGCTTGAAGCATTGAAGTGAAAAGAAAATAACCCAAGATTTTATGTATAGAAAATGAAATTTTACTATTAAAAAGGATGAAAGGTACAGCTATAGGGTGAATAAGATTTCCACAGAATCAGACAAAACAAATACATAGAAAGAACATGAAAATATAAAATAAATATAAAATGCAACTTTTCCCCAAGATACAGCCAAGTTATGATGGTTGGAGTTCAAATTTCTAAACTAGACATGATGTAACTTTTCAAGCAGACTAGTTAAGTAACTTAAAAAGTAAAGACCAGCATTAAGATCATGGATTGTAACTGACTTCAAAGGGTTTATGTTTTTTCTCATACTAGTCAAAGTTACTAGTGCCTCCAATGGTTGACCTCAGTGGCTCAATCATCTAGTCCACGTTACAATGCATAATACTGATCCCTTCAGCTATATTTAATTATTTATATTAATAATTGAGGACTACCAAATGAACCTTATATCCTTTTACTTAGGGTGTACTGCAACAAAATCCTAAATTCCTTAAGAACCATTGTGATTGAAAATACCATTAACTAGAAAGATGCAGTGATTTGTGTTTGTGGTAGGCACTACAACCTGCAGATAAAGAGATGAAATGATTTTCCAAAACTACACACAACATATGTCATTCTTCTACTTCTGAGTCATTAAACATCAAACAAAATTTTAAGCAATTCGCATGCAAAAATAATTTATGCTCACCTCAAACCTAGGTATATTTCTTCTAGTTCCTCCTTCAAATGCAAGCACTGGTAAAAATGCTAAAGCTGGCCCTTTTATGTCAACAAGAAAGTTCTGCACAGCAATAAATTGAGATTACCATAGAAAGAAACCCAGAGCTAGGTAAGAAACAAATTTAATTATTTTCAACTAAGAAAAAGTACAACAGATGACATCAGTGTAATCAATGGTGGATGGCGGAACATGATGGAAGGCTGAAATTCCTCCATATAAACACGCAATTGTGCCTTTGTAGGAAAAAACTAAAGGTTTTGCGGAAGGGTAGTGACATGTAATGGCTAATTCTCTTTTTTTAAGTCCTTAGTCTTCATTAACAAATAACAACTCAAGACAAATAAATACTAATGCAAGATCCTACATAAAACTTAAAGTCAACAAGAAAGTTTTCCTTACATCTGATCTGGAGTCTACAACAATTCCAAGAACAGAATCCTCTGCATGTGGCACATACTGAACAAAGCAGAAACAAAAAATCAGAATATGGAAGGAAAAAATAGAATTTTTGTTCGGGAAAAAACACTGAAATTCTACTCTGTTTATAACAAGAATGAAAATTACATAACATAATTCAATGCTGAAAAGAATAAAATAAAATTTGTAGGCATTAGGAAATAGTTTTCTGGCAAATGCAAACTGCTATTCATCTTAACAGCAAGAACCTAATTCCATATTGATATAGAATATGTATGAAACTACAAATTAAAATGGAAGAAAATGCACACAAACTTATCCTAATTTTGTGACTGCAATTGAAAAATCAATTAATTCAAGAGAGCATAAAATAGACCCAAAGCAAACATAGCAAAAGGTCCTCCACAAATTTCCTGACAGATACTAACTTTCAATGTAATGAGTATAATGACAAACAAATTTTGACACCTGCAAATAACAACACTGAAAATTGAAAACAATTGATTTGAGGATATTTATTCCCATCATCTTTGGAATTATTCATTTTGTTGTAGATCAAAAACATATTAGCCCATTCTACTAAAAATGCTCCAGGAATACATGTAAGATAAAATAAAACATTCTTGATTTAACTATAGCTATATTGCTATAAATATGCCTTTAAATCAGCATTGTCATGTCAGTCAAAGCAATGCCTTTACACATTAATACATATAGCATGAACACAGTATGATACTCACCCTCTTCTGAGAATTTTCAACCCAGTATTTATTAGGCTTTGAGAACCTTAGTCTGCCAGCCTTCATTACAGAAATCGCATCACAGTCCTAGAAAATTGACATGAGCGAGAATCCATTATTATTAACAGGATTGAACAGAATGAAGCAAATATATGAACTATCATCACATGTTATTTCCATTTTGTTTATAAGATGCTAAATGAGGAGGTGAATAAACAAATACAAAATCAAAAGCAAGACACCTGAAATTTAAGGTTAATGAAATTTAGAGTTCTGTATCACTTCATCCCTAAACAGAAGAAAAGCCAGTTCATAAATTCTAAGAAAAATTTGTATACTTATGTTAACCAAAGTGATTTAAAAACATGAGAGAGCTGAGCATATGTACTGTGTCTAACATGCATATGAATTTAAATTAAAAAGGAAGTATGGAGGTAAAAACAAGGCATCCTCAAATTAGTTAGTCTGATAAACACCCGATCAATTGGAAAACTGTCCCTCAAGAAAAAGCTGTTAAGGGAGGAGAACCAAGCCACTTAAGTACTCCACCGAGCATCCCATATTACTCAATGTGGGACATAGGCACCCCATAATACCCAAGTTTCCATCATTGTCAAAAATGATACATGTCTGTGTGAGCATGCACACGTAGTGTAGAGCCAACAAAAAAATAGTGAGAAACAGGAATTCAAATGTCAAACTGTCAATGAATGTTCTAAATTTCCGAAAAACCTGAGACATACCTGTCGTAGACCACCACCAAGTTTAATTGTCTGGTTTGTCATGTTAGACAGATCAAGAATCACATCTCCAGGACACTATACAACCATTGACACATTATAATTACGACTGACATAAAAAACGATGTTTGGTGCTGTATGTATCCATGCACAACAGAGATGGATAAGGGCAAGCACTCACCACTGATTGGTCTACCAAGTTTGTAGAGGAACTGGATGATTTTGTCTCCATTTTATTGAAGCAAAAACAGGATGCAGAATAAATGGCTCTTAACTCGTAAGAAGTTCCAACAACTTGTTACTTGTAACTGTGAAAACCATTCAGCATCAAAATGTAAGTTTTCAATTTCAAAACTAGCAACAGCACAAGAGTAAAATTATCATTCTTTTGCATGAAAGGCAGCATAGAAAACCAAACCAATGCCATGTGAAAAATTACAAACAGTTCTAACAATTTCTGCAAAGAACATTTCTCATTATACTGGCTCCATGCTTTTATCTATGAGACTCAACAACAAGTTAAAAAGAAAAAGAAAAAAAGGGTCCATTGATATATGATAGATACAAATAACTAACCCCAAAAGCTTTGCACAGACGAAACAAGTTCCTTCGTTCTGCTATAAATAAACAGAGAAAAAAAAAGTGCAAGATGCAGACAGAACCAATTTAAAAAGCGCGCAAATACAAATCGAATTCAGTTACGTGCGTTAGTATTCACAAAAGACGCAGAAGATACTTGACGGAGCTTCGACCTTACGACATAGCCGTATGCAAACACACATTATAGAGAGAGAAGAGAAGCATACGTAGAAGTCGCAGAGAGATAACAAATTGTTGAGTTGGAACCGTCGACGAATAATCAGTGAAAGTGGCAGTGTGGCACCATGACGGCGTCACTGTGAGGGTTTTGGGCAGAGATGAACTTTTCAGGTAGAGCGTGACTGTGAATGAGGGTTTAGGGTAGAAGGATTAAAAATAATATAATTTAAGAGAAAATATTTCTTAAAAAATATCAATTAATCTTTGATTAAGGTTTTTTAATAATTAATGAATTTTAATTAATTTATAATTAAATTAATAATTCTTCTAATTGCAATTATTGGTTAATAATAATCTAACAAATGAATTAAAATTGTAAATTTGTAAAACTAGATGACTAAATATTATAATTAAAAATATGAATGACTAAAGTTATGGATTTAAAAAATTAAATGATCAAAATTATAATGTAGTCTATATTTTTTATTATTAATAAACATTGAATAAGATGAAAGAAATAGAATATAGATTATATTTTAATGGCTAAAATACATTTTAGTGTTTTTATTTTGGATTTCTAATAATAAAAATTGCATGAGTTCCTAATAAATTAAAAAAATGTTTTTTTGCCTCCCAAAAAAAAAATTAGTCTTCAATATTTTATTTTATTTCTTGATAAATTAGTAAAGTTTGTTTTGAGTTTTTAATAAATTTTATTTAATTGTTACTAGTCCTTATCAATTATTTTTTAAAGGGACAAATACAAAATAAATAACATTTATTATCGATCAAAAGTAAAATTTATTAATTTATTAAGGACTAAAATCAATTATCAATGATAAAAACAAAATTTTCTTTTATTAGGAACTCAATATAAAAAAATTATTAAAAACATAATAAAATTCATTAATTTATAAGGATCTAAAACATATTTTAGTCTATTTTAATGTATTAATTAATTTTATAGTATTATATAAAGATCTTAATCTTAGTTTAAAAATAAAAATTTGTCTAACTTTTCCATTTAGTTTAAAACTTTGTTTTTAAACATATATTCGTATCATTTTTAAAATAAGTTTATGAAAAATATGAATTTGTTATTTAATTACAATTATAAAAATTCTTTTGACATGATTACAACTAGTCTTTCTACACATGAGATGCACGAGAGTTCTTAAGTTAGGTGTAAATTAATCTAATTTATATTTTTCCAAATATTTTAATTAAATATCTTTGATGAAAGTGAGATAAATTTTTTGTTAGTTATTTTAAATTTGTACAAACATTTAATTATTTTAATTACCTACCTTTAATCGAGAAAAATATTATTTTTGTTTTTACTTTAAAAAATTATAATTTCTTAACTGTATTTTTTATTTTATATATAATATTATTTTTACTTTAAAGGTGGTTGTGCAGAAAGGGGACGTTTTCAACCATGGGTCGCTTATTTCCAATGTGGGAGAATAACGACATAGAGGGAATAAGACTTAATTCTTCTTCCGAATCTCCTTGCTTTCAATTATTTCTTATGTTCTGAAATTTTTGTTTCTAAATTTGATTTTTTGAAATGTATTTGTGGTTTAATTATTGTTATTACTACTATTGTTATTGTTTTGAGGAAGTTGAGATTGGTTTTTTAGTTTTGTTTTTGAATGTGTTACAATTTTGATTCATATTTGATCATGGGGGTGAGTTTTTTCAATTGGGTCCGACGGTGATGAGTTTGACAATGCTAGGGTGGGGGTTTGGTGATTTTGATTTGACCCTTTTTTTTTTTATTATTTCTATAGATTATTACCTTCTTCCCTCAGTTTCAATAGATGAAGTGTTGCTTTCAATTGTTTTATGGGGGAAATAAACCACACAGAGGAAGGGAATAGGGACATTTTGGGGATAAAAAATTATTAAACCATCATTCGTCAATTGCATCTAAAATTTGTAATTGCATCTATAAAGTTTGTTAAAGAAGTTAGGTAGATATATGTCAAAATAGATTTAAGTTTATTAATTCAACCTAGGTTAGACTCATAAAAGAGAAAAAATTTACAATTGATTATAATACTTGATTAAACTCTGTTATAACTCGGCCACTCAAATTGAATTCATCGTGGTGGGTTAGATTCATCCATCTAACTCACCTAAAAAATAACATACTCTTATTTTATAATATTTTTTAAAAACTTTAAAATATTTTATTCTTTTAACTAAAAATATAATAATGTGCAAAGGAAAAGATTACATATACAAATTTTAAGAATATTAGTATAATTTGTTCTATAATCTATAATTTTTTCTTTAATAATCCAAGATGTCTCTTTTACAATTGTCACCTTTTCAATTAGTCATCTTGACAACACAAGGAGGAAGAAAATTGTCATGTAAAGTAACATATAGGACTTTAATTACATCATCTCATAAATAATAAAAAAAACAATTTTGCATATCAGAGAAGCCTCAAATTTCTTCAAATTTGCTTCTCTTTTTTCTTTTTTTTTCCCTCGTTTTATTAAATAGATTTGGCACCCCATTCTTTCATAAATATCAATGAATCTCTTCTCTTTTCTTTTCTGCTCTCCCCATCGATCAACTAATGCACGCCCGAGTTATCGTCAAGAGTCATAAGTGTAGGAATTTGGCCATGGTTAACAAAATCAATTTTATTCAATCTTAAGCAGCACAACACTTCCTCTGGAAGTTCCTCTTGCTTTTGTGCCTGCAAAAGCATAACAAGTGGGGCATTAAAATATAGAAGCATACTAATACACCAATTAGGCAAGAAGGAAGAAGAACATGAACAATTTATTAGAAGAAAAAAAATATTACTCGACTACCTGTAATGTAGATATTAGTTGGAACTATAATAATTTTGGATCATGTAATAATTTTTCCAAACAAATAATAGTATATCTGAAAACTCATAAGTAAAAAAAAAACAATCTTGTATGCTTGAGTTGAATATAAGTAAATTTAACTAATTTTGTCTTATTTAATATTATCATTTTTAAAACATCTTTTATTTAATTTTAATTTTATTTTCAATGACTTTTTTTATTTATGATATTAAGTTCTAATAAAGAACATTTTAAAAATAATCTTATTTTTTATTTAAATGATATCAATCAAATTTCTTAATTAATATACAATTAGTTATTTTTATTTATATATGAGTTTAGAGGGAGTAGCATGATGAACTTGATTAGTGGAATGTCTAAACTAACTATTGCATGACCATGGTATACCTGGATAGTTAGGCCAACATCAAGTATTCCATGCTTTACACGGTCTCGAAGTGAATCAAGTCCTTTCCTTGATATATAGCTAAAGCGATGTATATCCAGATCTATTTCAAAGTAGTTAGGTCCCTGTAATTAAAATACATAAATAATGCGTAAAAATATGAGGAGCAGAAGAATCATTCATTCTACATTGTCAAGTGAGCTTCATGCTATGCTAAAACAAATGTTAAGATAAAAAGAACTTCAGAAAGATCTTTGTTACTCTAAGAAAAAAAAAGTTTTTGTTAAACAACTTAACATAGATTATGCGTCCTCTAAGTTCCTTTAAAATATTAGACATTGAATAGTGCACATCCCTTTCTGAATAGTGAATACAAAGATTCATGTCAGTCACCCCCGAACACTTCTGTAACCCAATGTATACGAGTGAAAGTATAATTTCAATTCAAAACACATAAAGGAATGTGCATCATTTGAATGTGTGTTTTACTATTTTTAGAGTTTTTCAATATCCTTACAAACATTTATTGAGTGTATCAAACTAACAATTAATAATAGATGAAGCAATCTTGTAATAAAAAATAGGAAAATATTAACCAATGTTCTAAGAACACTGTTTAAAGAACTTAAAGTAAAAACTTTTTTTTATTGATAAACAGATAATTGTGTTATTCATAGTTTTTTTTTCTGGACTCTCCTATGATTTTTACATTAAATATTTTCTTTTTTTAATTATTTAATCAATGTTTTAAGAACACTGGTTAGTCAGACCCTAAAAAATTAAAATAGATGGATCAATCCTAAGGTTCTATTATTAGACAAAGACAATTTAAACTAATTACCAAAGCTGTATATAAAAATGTCAACACCACGATGAGCTCAATTCTGAGGCCTTAAATATGTTTAAAACATTGCAATTTCAAGGATTCCTTCAACTGAGAAGTAGACACAAAGTTTGAGCCAAGCAAGACATAAGTTTGTATATATATACCTTATAGAACTCGTGTTGAGGACGTGACAAAACTGGCTTGCCATTGTAGGCATTTATAAGCTTCTTCTCGGCAGAATACAGATTAAGGTCCTCTGGATTAACTACTCCAGCCAAAATTTTTAGTCTCTCCCTATAGGGAACCAGGCTTTCCTTTGTATACCCTTTCACCTTTTCTGTCTCGTCATCTATTAATCTCTGTCAAACAAATACTGTTATTTAACAAATAAATGCTCAACTTGAAGCTAGGAAACTGCAGCAAGATCAAATTGGATTTTCACTTTTCTTCCTTAATGTTGGAAGACTAGAAATTGAGAATACATTGCAATTTTGAGAAGCTAAGGAAACTACAAAGCTTATGAGCATGTCATATTAAGGACCTACTTCAAAAGAATACCTAACAAGTTTTAACATGTATCCAGATAATACACGGGAGCAATCAATTGTTGGAAATAAAATCGAATATATATGCACATTTTAAGGGTAAGTAAACTAAAAGACTGAAAGAGATTATTCTGTTTAATAGGATTAGCCCTTAAAAGTAAAAGAGGACACACATGAAAATAGACATGATGTTAACCAAGTCAAGCTTGTTCTAAGCATCCACTTTGTTTTTGTTTTTTTTAACTCAAAAAGGTATGTACTACTCAGTTAAGTTTTAAAACATGCCCCCAGTCTGGGTTGACAATTGCACTTCTTGATGTTAATCATTAAAACAGATTAGGCCTTAAAAAAAAAAACATGGTAGAACTAGTGATGTCAAAAAGTACTTAATTGCCAAAATTTGAATGGAGGATATGGCTTTTTCTTGAGTGCAAGGACATGAATAATTAATGTAAGGATAATTCAATCAAACGTTGAGATTATACTTCCTTTAGGAAACATAAGAAGAAATCTGGCACTGGCAGTAATTGAAGGATTTCATTACTTCCTTTTTATATTGTAAACCTGCAGATCTGAAAGTTTAATGAAGTAACTAACTATTGATGAGAAGAAATACCTTGATCATCCCCATAAAATTTGGTGAGATCTCTTTCTCAAAATTCTCAGACAATTTAAAATATAGTACAAGACTCAAGCCTTCCCCATTGGCATCACCAAGGAACACGCTAGCAGCATATGTTGGCAACTAAGGCAAAAAAAACATAATTATGTAAGCACTCTCTAATGTTGTTCAAGTAGAAAAATAACAGCTATAGACCTCATCAAAAGTGAAGCATATTTGCGACTTGTGAGCATAAAAGGAGCAAATACATAGTTTAGGACCAAACCTGTATATTAACAATGAGGAGGGAAGGTAAACTCTCATTTTCTTTGACAAGTGGAAGTTCAAGATGCTTAGCTATGTGACTTATCTTCTTAGGACAGGCAAATAAATCAACACCTATTGGTATGTAAGGGCAGGATTCTGGAGCAGGGCACTTCTGCTTATCTCTGAATATCACATATAATATCAGTCTTTCAGAAGAAACAAAAGGACTAACTAATTGATGAATATGTGCATAAAATGACAGAAGATTGACAGATACAATTTTCTCACGTGCCTGAAAAAATTTTCACCGCGAAGATTGAACACTGAAGGCGAAATCGCAGACCATGTGCTAGGTAATGGCTTTTCTTGAATAGAAACTGGAATTTGAAGCCCCGCCGCAGGACGGTAAAGAAATTTCTCTGATGAACCTGTCCATCCACTCATTAGTATCATCATAATTCTGAGAAGTTTGAATGAATGTATTGATATGAAGTTCCTAAAGTTTTACTGCTTAGGCATTTTCAAATTATATGTATATATATATATATATATATATATATATATATATATAGAAAAATAGCAATATAGATGTAACAAATAGGGCAACACACAAGAGATTGCATTCTTATTGTTGGACAAGGAAACCCTTCAAGGTGTTCATAATTTCACATTGGGAGATTTTAAAAAAATATATATATAAAGAACAAAAGCCCAAAACAACGGAAAATCTTACACATAATGTACTTACATGATTCAGTCTTGTCATGTCCATCAATTGAAGTCCTTTTTACAGAAAGCATGATAACTGTTGATTGTTTTGAGCTGCTTTCTTGAGTTCTCTCCCCACTCTTACAGTTTCCACCATCAATTTTGAGGTAACTTTCGTAAAACTCCTCATACTTATGCACTGAATCTACAATGCAGGATGCACTTTCATACTGGAGTAACTGAGTATTTGGGACACTTCCCATAGCATTGTTGGGAAAGGGAAAACAATCTGTAAATCATAAAAGGAAGAAACAGATAAGTTCCATTAAGAAAACAAGAGCCAATTCTGAAATTAATAGTCACTAGGAACTACAAGACATGAATTCATTACCTCCATGCACACTGCTGAATTCATCATCTGAATCAGATTCTATAATGCTAACTGAGTCAAACCATGCTTCTTCTTGGTATTTTCCTGCATAATATATACAAGTGTTCAGCATGTTTTACCAAAGGTAGCAATGTCAACTCCATGAAATCCATCAAGCTAAATGCAATAAGAAACATCATCAAAGAAGACAACCATGACAACAACAACAAAGCCTTATCCCACTAAGTGCAATCAGCTGCATGAATCACGGTTAAATGGATTCATATCTTGCATGAGGGAAATCAAGTTACTGATGCGTTGGCCAAACATGGTTTGAAACTTTAAGTGTTTCTAGTCATGATTTTGATGTAGCGCCTTTTTTTCATTTGTAATGCCTTAAATAACGTTTTTTTTTTTCAGTGTTCAAAGCTCTATCTAAAGCGCTTAAAGAAGAAAAACAAAACAAACATATTTTTCAAATGACTAAAACAAAAAAAAATTACACATTAAATTGTAAAGGACAAAAAAAGTATTTAACTCTCACTTTAAGACAATCATTAATTAACAAAAATCTCCCAATAGTTTTGTATTTTGCAGCAAGGAAGGAAGAGAGAGAGGGGAGAAGAGAAAACAAATGCATACCATTTGCATCAATTTGACTATGACTATGGTATTGTGTGAGATGAAACTTCATGTTTGAAACCTCTGATCTTCTGCAGGAGGGGGCTGAAGCACCATTATTCTCAAAGTCCAGGTGAACAAAGTTACTGAGAGAGAAGTCTCCCACACGGCTTCCGGCATTGCTAACCCTTTTCAAAGGCAATTCAGGAAGTGCAGAGGGAAGGCCGTTTCCTCTGCGTTTCCCAGACTTTTGTTTTCTTCTTTTCTGACCACTGCTCTTTCTGCTTGGATTTGAGGCACAGCTCCCCATTGTGGTGGATGCGATCTTCTTCATTAATCCGGTCAACATTTTTTCTTCCTTATGATGTATATCTCCACAAAAAATATTGATTAAGCAGTGTGTCTATGATTAATCCCCCCCTGAGAAGAAATTAGATCACCTTGCAGCCACACAAACAATTAAATTTGTACTAGATCAGCATCAAAAGGGTTATGGTTAATTTATATATACTAGGATGAGAAAATCAACTTAATTTAATAGAAGTGGCTGGCTTTACCAAATAATCAATTAAAACGTGCAACAGCAAGCACATATACTGTTATACATGTATACATATCTAGACAATGAAACACCTACGATTGATTATACATGGAAGCCATCAAGGTGATCGATCACATAGCTTTGTCTGCCACGCACCACCTCAATTTGAAGAAAAGCACCTGAATAATGATTAATTTGTAAAAAAAAGTATATATAATATCCTTTCATATAAGGATAATATTAATCGTAAAAAAAAGTACAATGATTAATTTGGCTTGCAAGAGTTGACAAAAATAAAACAAAACAAAACAAGATGTAACAACATTGGCCTGGATTCATCGTACATGTTCACATGAATTACACAATCCTAGAAACACGTACGTGCTGAATAATGTTGAAGGGGTAACTAACACACATAAAATAGCACATCACAGGCAGCATGAGCGAGTCACGTGAAAACAAAAGCATACATATATGAAATAGAGAAAGAACACGTTGATAAATAGGGAAGAAGAAGGAACATAATATATATATATATATATATATATATATATATATATAGAGAGAGAGAGAGAGAGAGAGAGAACATGCATGCACGCAGGATAAAAAAGGCTTGAAAAAAAATTAAAAACATGTATATTTGAGAAAAGGGTCATTGGCAAAAGGATCAATGATGATAATTGATAACAAAAGAAGAAGAAATGAAAGAGCCGAATTCACCTGAGGGGGGGTATGGTATGAAGAAAGAGGTGGTGAAGGTAGCATAAAGGAGGAACCGTCGTTCCCAGAAAAGGAACTATGATTCCTCTCTCTTGGCTAGCTTCTCCTACGTCTGGTGTTGTTGGTTGTGGTTTCCTTTGTCCTTTAAAACTCGTTGAGAATTGAGATATGATGATGAGAAACAAAAGAAAAGAGAGAGAGACAAAAAGAAGAGGGGTTCCAACCAAAAATGAAGAGAGAGAGAGACAGAAAAAGATTTTGATAACTGCAGCCAACACACAACACAACACAACCCCTCCGATCAATTCGGATCCTACTTCGTTGTCAAAGTCTTTATCCCCGTCCTTTTAAATCTCTTTCGTCTCTCTCTCTTCTCATTGTCCCGAAGTCTATAAATACTTTTTTTCTTGCCAAGTACTATTATAATTAACCAGCATCAAATGATTCATGTCAAAGGTCAAAAAAATTATTGAAACATATTAATAATAACTTACCTCGTGGCCTCTTACAAGTTTCTTAAAGGTTTGATGTCTATAATAAAATTATTTGTAGTTAATTATTTTTATTTTTTTAATATATAAAGATTAAAATTTAATTAAAATATAAATTATAGGAGTAAAAATATCACTTACAAATTATAAGAATTAAAAAAAATTAAAATACAAACTATAAGAATTAAAATAATCACTTTTAAATTATAAACACTAAAAGAAAATTAAAATATAAATTATATATACTAAAAAAAATTACTTTCAAATTATAAAAGACAAAAACATATAAATCATAAAACTATAAGTACATAAGAGTAATTTAATCTTTCTTAAATTATATGTAACGTAGTTTTCAAGCGTTAGGTTGAGAACAATTAAACCATTTTCTTGAGTAGTAAATATTACATACAAGATGACTCTAGAAAATGTGGCACGAAATGCCATTTCTGAAAATCATGAATCATATATTTATGATTCTTAAAAAAAATTGTGGCAGAGAATACTAAAAATATTGGTCATAAATAATCTCATATGAACTTTCGGAAAATAAAAGAGTAGCATTAGTATTTTTTTATCATAATTTTTAATTATTTATTACATTAAATGGTTTTAAAAAGTAATATAATATTTTTATTGTTATAAAATTTGTTTTTTAGCTTTAGAATGTTAGATTTTTATCTTCTCCATGAGAATATTTTCATGGAAAACATAGACAAGAAATTTCTTTAAAAAAAATTCTGATAATGTTATTTAAAAAAAAAACTGTAATTTCTTATGTAACAATTAAAGTGTTCTTTATACTGTTAAGGGTTAACCAATTAAAAATGTCTTATACAGTAATTTTGTTGATTCTTTTATATATATATATATATATATATATATATATATATATATATATATATATATATATATATATATATATATATATCTTGAATACATGCACCAGTAGCTAATATATAAAGCAATGCTTAGTTAAAGTGAAATACAGTTCAATAAAAGTGCCTAATGAAAACAATGCTTAATATGATGTTTGAATATTAATGATATTAAAACAATAAAAAAAAGTGATAAATAAATTTTATAGTTTTGATATAATAATTAGAAATTAGAGTCTAATATTCAGGTACTGTCAAGTAAAAACAAATTATAATAGTAACTAATTAAAAATGTTTCAAATATGGATTTTAAATATATGATAATAAATAATTGAATGATATTCTACAGTATTCTTTTATTTTCTTTGTTAACTTCAGTGTATTTATTTAAATTCTATGAATTATATATTTAGTCAAATCGTATGAATTATTTATTTTGTCAACAAGAGATTTCTATTTTTACCTGTACATTGTTCATGACAGAAAAATGGATAGTTAATTAAGTTAGCATGAAAAAAATAGCTTATTTTAGTAAATTACTATTGTAATATATATTTCATTGATTAAATTAATATCTGACTCAATAGAATTAAACTAGTAAATAAATTATCTTGATCGACCAACAAAATATATTTGATGTCTTTTTATTTTTAAAATACTATCTGAATCAATTGAATTAAACGTGTGAATAAATTATCTTGACGATCAAAATATATTTTATACTATTTTTGTTTTTAAATACTGATATGAGTAATGTTTTATTAGATTAAATTTAGATTTTTTTAATAAAAGTTATTGACATATTTTGGCCGATATGTCCATTTTTTTTCTCAAGCTCATATCACTATTTAACAATAAATAATTTAAAAGATAACTCTTATGATCATGAAATGTAGTTAACTAATGAAATTGGGAAAGTAAGAACAGATATCTATCATTACGTGATAAAATTCTACGGATAAAAATTTTATAAAAAAATAGATGTAAAGATACATAAATATTCTCTTACTTTCTCAAAAAAAAAATCTTAGCTTTTTTTGGCATAATTTTCTCTTTGGATTTTTGGTACAGTTGGACTTCATTATGCTGCAAATCTAAAATACCTCGCGTTATTCAATTAAATTATAGCACAGTTCTTGGAACCAAAATGATTACGTATGTGTCACATATAATATGTTTTTGTAATTAAGTTTGTAGTCAAGGGTACCATACCATCGTTTAGTATGTTTAAAGAACATCTGTTGAAAAAAATTAGTCCCTTAAATAAATTCAGCTAGGGATACGGATACCCTACTTAAAAAAAAGACATACATAGTTCTTAGAAAAATTCTTGCGTATCTCGTTTCTCTAACGAAAATTCTAATACAATTTTTTTTTTTAATTCAAACAGCTGGTTAGTTGAATACTTGAGTCGAATAAGATAGGATCTTTAATTAATCTAACATATATTTCATAAATTTAAGTTTGCATTCCCCTCTTTGAGGTGACCGTAATTTTCTATTTTTTTATAATTAAAGATAAATAAATTTTAAAAAATTGCAAAAATATAACTCTAAATAAAAATTCAATGACATACTTAGTACATCCTACGTATATAAATATTTGTTATTATATTACAAACGAATTAATGCAAATCATGGTAGGTCACAATCATGGCAGCGTATCAATACTTTCAGTTGCTAATGCGTGTACATCTGGTACGCATCAGGAGAGTGACGGGACTTTTGCCTAATTTAAATGAACAATTTTTTGCATTTACATTCATAATCCAAAAAGAGAGTTTGCGAGTGTATTTAAATGGAAAATCGTAACAAGAACTTTTGATTGTCGTATATAACATAAGTATTTAGTAAAGAATTCAAACTAGCCAATTTTGATCACATAATAATTCGATATATATATATATATATATATATATATTAAGCTTACATATATTTTATATGTTTATGTTTTTAGATAAATTACTTCCATTGGAGACCATTCTAATTAAAAATTAAAGATGCACTATATGATTAATTCATTCGCAATTGTGTTTTCTTCTCAAATGTACTCGTTATCTTTCAAGTTTCAAAGTCTGCAATATTATTTTAATGTTTAGGCGAATGGGAAATGTCATGATAATAAAAATATATAGGGCTTGCATATTAAGTACATGTAGCCAAAGACAATGTAGCTAACTAATTAAGAGCTCCTGTCCCTTGAACAACTTACTTTGTCAGATGGCTTTACCACTTCTTTTTGTCATAATAATCCACTCTTTTGTATTGAATAATAAGAGTGAATGATTGAATTTGTGTCCTAAGTAACAAGGACATAACTAGATATTAAGTAAATATTCTTGCTAATCTTACCTACCAAATGGGAAAAAAAGTCTGATTAATTCAAGAAACAAAGGAATACTATATGATATGAAGTGCATTAAGATACCAATGGAACTACTTAACCAAACTACTCTACATAAAGGCTTTCCTATATCGTGTCCTTAGTTAGTTTAGCTATTATATCACATCAACAAGTCAACATGTCAGTTTAGAATGTCATTCGTGTGCGTTATATAATTGTTTGTTGCCTATTTAATTATTTATTTATGAAATATATCCTTCATCATATAAAAAGTTTTGGTCATTATTGTTAAAAAATTGAAATAAAAGATAGGGTAGAATTGTAACGATTTTCATTTCTTTTAGCGTGACATTGATATGAGGTAATTTTCTTTCGAAATAATTATTAATTTTTGTTGACAAGTTAGAAACTATGAACCTACATAAAGAAATTAAATATTTTTTTAATAAAATTTATTTTATACTTAAGATTAAAATTTAAATTCTGAATCAATTAATTAGAAGAGATAAATTATTATCACTTATATTAGTCATTATTGATATATTGTAATTTACATTTATTCAAAACTAAATGTGAAGACATATAATAGATTAATATGAATGTCATGAGTTGTCACCTAATAAGCTTGATCATTATTTCATTATTTATATTTTCTTTTCAATCTTTTTTTGGCTTCTTCCACAATGTAGTCAAAGAAGGAAAAGATAAGAGGATCCATGTGGTAAGAAATTCATGATAGAATTTGACAAAACTATCAAATTAATTATTTTCATGCATAAAAATATTAAATTATTAAAAAATCACCTCAAATCTCTATTTTTCTTTTTTATTTTAATTTATGAATTATTTTTCTATTGTAATAATTTTTGGATTATTATATAACAAGTTTTGTTAAAAGTTAGAAAGTAATCATACAAATCTATTTAAGAAACTGATTTATTCTAATAAATGTTCTTTCATATATATACAAACTTAGAAATTCAACTCCTCTCATGCTTAAAGAATATAATTATTTATCAATTGTATTATATCATGTCACTTTAATTTATATAATTATTTTTATTTATATACGTATTAATAATGTATAGAGGAGATTGAGGAGTGCATCATGTTTTTTTATTAGTTAACATTTTATGAAAATTACAAAATTATAAGTGTGATTTACTATAAATAAGGAGTAAAACTTATATAATTTTATGATTTCTCATAAATTTGAATAATAATAAAAATATAATATTAAAAAGTATATTGCTTAATTATCTTACCTATGTATCAATGTTGAATGGAAATAATCTTCAACCGGCAATAAAGATATCATGACAAGTGCAAACAGCCAGGGCACACAGCAGCTAACAACTACGTACATTAATTAAATATATCAACCACAATAATTCTAAACATCTTAAGTTATTTTAGACTTTTTAGACCAAATCAAAGAAAAGCCTGCTTTGCCCAACAATCTAAAAGCACTTTTCAAGTGATACACAAATATATGAATTATTGTTTAAGAATCATAAAGCATCCCCAACAACATTCAAGATGTAGGTTTCTCAATAAAAACACGTTTCACCAAACCAATCATTGATTTAGGCACTCAGCCACTCTCAGTCATAACAAGATTCCTCTAAAATACTTTGTCCCCCATGGAAGCTCTTTGATTATATTGCACCACTTCCACTTCAACAACCGCCATTAATTAGCAATAAAACAAAAGAAAGAAAGACTTTTATAAAACTACTTAATAACTTCAGAAATCAGATTGCACTGCGATATGTGAACTATGGTTATTTTAGAGAGGGTTTCTAATTAAGCTGATAAATATTCTTAGTTTAATTTTGATATATTTCCAATATAAATACCAATTAATTAAAAATTATCTTAAATCTAATTTTTAAAAGGATTATTACAAAAATCAATAATTTTCCATTTTATATATGACAAATAATTGGATGATGATATATACTGTAAAAATATTTACGTTGTCATCAATATGTATTCGAATTAAATTCCAAAAGATAACCCCGGAAGAAAACTACATATCTTTTCTAATTAGTGTATTTCTGATTTAATGAATAGTGTATCAATTATTAAATAATTCACAGGGGTGATTCAAGTGGTATACAGTGCAAAATCTGCAATTAAGGAGACTCTGTAATGGGACTCCATGCTATATGGAAAATCACTTGTGAGAAATGACAGCCTCATCGATCACTCTTTGATAGAGAATCACAAGAAACCTCTCAAGGAAAAAAAATTAAGTGGTATGTTTAATAGCAATTTCATAAATTTAAAATTCATGTTATATTAATTGGAGGAATAGTTTTTAAATTAAGAAATGCAAGTTCAATTATATCTGAATTACTTAAAGGGTCGATATCCAAATATATATGCCCTATGCGCAGTATCTCTTCTATATATATATATATATA
>NC_016089.4:10794339-10797486 GCF_000004515.6 Glycine max | reverse complement strand
TATATATATATATATATATATATATATATATATATTAAATGTATTAAATAAACAATATTAAAAATTACATAAAATATTTTTAATAAAATAATATTAAAAATATATATAACATGATAAATAAAACCATATACAAAAATATATAGAAGATATTAAATAAAACTAATAACAATTAAATTTAAAATATTTATTAATTACAATTTTTTTGAAAAAAAAATGAAAACAAAACAAAAAGGATACAAGTAAATATAAAAATCTTAAAACAGTAAAAAAAATACCACAACTTCAAAGTCATACCATTAAAAAAAACTTACCACTTTAAAGTCATCAAATTAATACAAAATAAAACTTTACTACTTTGAAGTCATAAATAAAAAAAATTATCCTCTTTTATAAAATAATTTGAAAAAATTCTCATATGAAAAAAGTGGAAAAATATTACACCCCAATGGTAAAAAAGCCCGATTTTGCATGGCGACAACTTCCACAAGTATCTAAGGTGGCGACAATTGTGTTGTGGTGCGGATGAACCTTCACCTCTACGATAGTGAAGATAAATACGATAAACATTATATTTAAAGTGATGGTAGAAAAATACTTTGGTAGTAATAACGAAGAAAATGAACAAATCCACAAAATAATGAGAGACTTATTTGATTTCACCTGGGAAATTTGTCACCCTATTTTGGAATATGATTTTCATATTCTAAAATAGGTTTTTCTGGACTTCTAGAATAGGTATTTTAAAATATGAAATCATATTATGTAATATGAGAATTTTGAATATTTGGGGTGCAAGAAGAAAGAAAAAATAGGGGACAGGAAGCAATTTCCAAAACATAAATGTAATTTTTTTAATTAATTTTCAAGTTGTACATAAGTGTAATTGAGATTATATCGTAGACCAAAACCAAATGTTTTAGCCTTTGTGGTTGTGTAACAACTAAAGACAAAAATTTAGGGGTAATGTCTTCAGTGGCTTTTAAATTTTATATTATATTTAGTTAAAATTAGAGTTTCATCTCTAGAAAATAATGATCGACATTAATTATTACAAAGCTAAAATTTCAATTTGTAACAGATAATAACACTAAAAATATTGAGTCATCATTTGTTTCTACGGAAATAGAGAGAAAGAAAATGAAAAGAAAAGAAATAAAACAAAAATACTAAAATTGCACTATATTTGTTTCATTGATTGAGAAGATAAATTACAAGAAATTTTCTTATGACACACAAGAAAAATCCACTTTTTTCATTCTTATTTTTATTCATCCAAACAACACATTTTTTCTACTTTATAATCTTTTAGTTTTATCATTCCTAATTTTATCCTTTTTTTTATTTATTTCTATTCCAAACAAAGAGGATTGACCCACTAAATCTAAGTTCTTTTGAAAAACTAAACACAGGTTAAGAAGAGCCCTAAAATAATGCGATAGATATTATATTTTTGGTCTACGGATATTATTTTTTTCCGATACAAGTCTGAATATAAATTAACATTGGGTTGTGATTGATTCCTGAATGAAAACTTATGGCAGTAGCTATTTCTACTCCCCCTCTTTGCTTAGATACTATCCTTTTCAATTTGTTTTCCAAAAATATCCTCTCTTTTTTTTCTTACTAAAAATACACTCCCAGGTTAACATACTTACATCATTTCCTCTTAGCCCTTATTTTTGCCATACACTGCCTGTGCCCTCTGGGATCAAGCTAAGCTCACATCGCTTCAGCACCATCTTTTTCATTCCTATTATAAATGCATGAGTTGCACAAAAAATCTGCAATCTGTATTTTCTCACAATTTCTATTATTATCTACAATTTTCACTAGGACCAATGTTGTATTAAATCTCGTAGTTTGTATTTGAAACCCTTCAATGAGGAGCAAGGTTACCAACACTACCATGTTCATAAATCAATAGGATATCCCTTTTGACCTTTTGTTAAGCCAGATTTACGTTTTCTTGGTGTAAAATATTCATTCTTTTAGTTATGTGTTATAATAATTGAAAATGGTATCAGCATCTTCCACTCATAGATGTGTTCCTGCTTTTTCTGGAACGGTTAATAGGGGAGTGTATTTTTCTTGAAAGAGGACAATTTTGGAAAACAAATTGGAAAGGGAGTGTCTAAGTAAAGATGGGGAGTAGAAATAGAAACTGCGAAACTTATTCTTATGCCTCACCATATTTACTTTTCCAATTTTCTGTATTGGGCCGTGATGGTGTGTGCACCTTCTCCTCAGTTATGGATCAATTCATAGGCTATTGTATACCCCCATTATTACATCTTGCACCTCTCATTACATTCTAAAAGCTCATTTTAAAATATAAATTTGCATTTTAAAATGAATTTTCTGGAGTACAATGGGAGGTATCTAATTCAATAGTGAGAAATGTCGAATTCATAAGTTGGCTTTATAAGAAAACAACCAAAGAATTCGGCCCACAAATGGGGTTGTGAAATTTTTTGTGCCATTTTGTTTTGTGTCAATCCAACCGAGTGAAGTTATTTAAGTGTGAATTATCTTTGACGCAAAAAAAAAATAAAATTGTGAATTATTCAATCTAATATATGAAATGTAAATGAAAAAACGAGGATGCAATGTCCAGTCTCGAACGTGTTTCCCCCCCTCAATTGATTCTGCTAGTGACGTGTGAATGTAATGAAATAAAACATTTTTCATTGTAAAAAATTAAGCATCAATGCAAAAACTAATATTAAACAAGTAATATGCATAACACATGATTAAGAAAAACAATTCGAAGAGTTATCATATGAATTCATGCAACAACATGTATTAACAAATACATATTCTTCTAACAATAAATTGGAAGTAGAGGATGAATGAAGCAACAAACATGAATTGAGGAGGGACCACACCATTCAGAAGCATGGACATACATAATTAAATGCTTCACATGTTTGTCTAAAGTTATATAATGAGACACAACCACCACACCCACCAGCCTCTTGGCACCTTCACCTTCACCTCCTCCACCTCTTTTATTTTATTATTTTTTATTCTTTATCTTTCTCTCTTTTTTGTTCCCCATCAAGCAAAAAATGCCATTAACAATCACCCCTTCCACCTTGCCTTTTTTATCTTCCCAACTCACCCGCAATAAGATCACTTCCTCAATCT
>NC_016089.4:10792658-10794239 GCF_000004515.6 Glycine max | reverse complement strand
AAAAAAAGGGCCCAAAAGATATATGCTGAAACTAGCTGGACTTGTGTGATATGCACAAAAAAAACAAAAATAGAACAAGTTACAATAGTACAATGAACATTAAAGAATGCAGTGAAGGAGGACTAAGCATGGCAAATAAATTCAAACTTGTGAGTTCTAATATCACCTCACTTCATTCTCGACGGGAAAATCTTGCTTTAAATAGGATGAGTCAGGTTTTCAACCTTATAAAAAAGGATTTGGGTTAAAGATGTAACTCCCTGTTTCACTCTTGCCCCCCTGTATTATCTTTTATTTTTTTTATAATTCTTTTTGTTACAACACACAGGCATGAGTTAAGATTTATTTTTGTACTATTATTTTCATAATTATTTAAAATATAAATTAATTATTTTAATTTTTAAATAATTTAAATTATAATAATGATTGAATAACAAGATTAAAATTAGATATTTAATCAAAAATATAATTTAATTCTTAAGTTTTTATTTTAATTTTTTTTGTTATTTTTGTATATATTGTTTGGACTAAAATATAACTAATAATTTGATAAGTAATTTATTTAAAAATGTATAAGTCAATAAAAATTGTAGAAAAAAGTGTTGCAAGTTTTCCATATATTTTCTCAAACATGATAAAACCTAACAAAAATGAGATTGAATCTAAAATATTAATTTAAACATATTTTTTAAACCTAAACATGAAGTTATTCCACCTTTTGCAATGATGGAGGATGAAAAGAGTCAAATTTATCTTCAATGCCTATAAGGAGGAACTTTACACTGTTTAGGCATTAGGTTTAGGCTTAGGGGCCATGATTGGCATGTCGCAGTGGGTGTTATTATGTCAACAATAAAGGAGTTGGATGATGTTTGAGCACTGCATCCTTAAGTAGAATTGAACACGAGGTGTAACATTAGGTCACATTTAGATTCCATAATTATACTTACAAATCAATACAATTGTTTTCAACATCATTTTATCTTTATTTACACTTTTTAAGAAAATTTTCAAGATATCACTCATGTTGAAATTTGGTAGGTTACATAAACTAGCCCAACAGATGAGATTTAGTGTGTGAAAATTGGCATTAAAAAGTTGTTTCACGGTAAAAAAAAAAAAAAAACATACACACGAAATTATATATAAATATGCAATTATTGATTTTAGTTTCGTACGTATAGCTTCTTTGTTGTATAAAAGTTATAAAAAATAGTGTTAACCACATTCTTTTTAACATATATTTTATTGATGATTGAAAATTATCAAAAATAATAAAATGAGAGACATTAAATAGAATATGAGATTCATTATTTATTGCAATTATTAATAATTTTCAATCATTAAAAACGATATATTTAAGAGTGTTATTACCATATCTCAAGTGATAAAACGGATAGATCATGACCAACATTATCAAGCAAGACACCAATATAATGTTAGAACTATTAAGAGAAACATAGTTAAAAAGGATTACAACCCTTAAAGTTAAATGTCAACATATCTTAACCACTTAGTTTATTTGCATGTCAAAAGAAAACCCTTAATGTTTACTTATGTAAAAAAAAAAAATCTTATTGT
>NC_016089.4:10790155-10792558 GCF_000004515.6 Glycine max | reverse complement strand
TCATCAAGCCCCCCATTAAATGTGATTAGATTACCAATTATTTTGCTACAAGACTACCAATTTAACTGATTGTGAACCTTTTCACCTCTTGCCCTTTTTTCCTTTTTATCCATGAATTGCGCATTTTGTTTCTCTTTTGATGGATTAGTGTCATAACAGCTCATTTGATGATACTATACTTCTATTTTTTAAATTTTTTTTTCTACAAAAGAATGAATGATGAAAGACCGAGATTATATACCTACACTAGACACTCTATGAGGAACATCTTATCATGTTCAATTCGAATCATTTCCGTGCAAAGACAATCTCTCGTAATATCTATTAGTATTGGCATGTGTTTAAATTAAAGTATTTCATGATTATAGTGCCTTAATTCTCTCGTGGGAAGTGTTACATGTAACTAAAAAATCTAAAATGATTAAACTAATCGAGTAATATTTTTTTTGGTATTGACTGATCGAGTAGTATACTCTGTATTGAATTTTAAACAAAAAGTATACAAAAGTGCAAGAGAGTAACTTGGCTGAACAAACTTTAAAAAGAAAAAATC
Organism: Glycine max; assembly: GCF_000004515.6. NCBI lineage: Eukaryota > Viridiplantae > Streptophyta > Magnoliopsida > Fabales > Fabaceae > Glycine > Glycine max. Next base: position 10,792,005 of record NC_016089.4, on the reverse strand, counting down.
TTAGCTGAACACATAATTAATACTTCAACAGAGTACCCTGAAGTCCCGAACTAGGCTAATGTATGAAATGGACTATGAATCTCCCATCTGATAAGTTACAAATTCGAATTTTCACTCATTTTTTTTTTATGTGAGATAAATATAATTATCTTTGTACATGTTTTTTTGAGTCCAGGCTTTTTCTTATCTTAAATTGAAACACCATTGACTCTTCCTAAATTTTTTTACTACCAAAAGAAAAAGTCACCCGAAAAATAAACTAGCTTAATGATATCATATCTTCTGGATATAACGTAGGCTGATTATAAAATCTTTGGAACCGTGGCAGATATTTGAGAGGAACAAAAAGAAATCGAGCTTTTTGCCTAGTTTTTATGAACAACTTTGTAGTGTTAGCATCCCCTATTCAATGCTTGAGTTTCAGTGAGTTAGGTAAAATATTAAAATTAATTTCCGAGCACAGAGATTAATTAATGTAAAATCAGTCTTAGTCATTGACTTTGAGTTTTATTTTTATATACTACAGTTGTGTTAATTAAGATTTTATATATTATCTGTGGTAGAAGATACTTGTAATCTCTACCAAAAATACATTAAAGATAAACTAATTAAAAATTGTTATATTCTCTTACAATATTTGTTTATTAATTTTCTTAATGTTTTATAAAGAAAGTATTGGATAAATATTTTTTTAAATAATATTTTTCTCATTTATAATAAATAAGAAAAATATAAAATTCTAGAATGAGTCACTGTAACATGTTGCTGCAATGTTAAGATGCACCTACCCGCCATCATACATGTAATAACTTTGGCCAGTTTTTCAAATGCTCAATTCAATTATGTCATTTTAATTTAGCATTCAAATGTCAATCATTGATATCACTGTGGACCCTCTTTCTCTCTCTTGACCAATCAAGCTTCATGTTTTGAGAGATAACCATCAGAATCTCTCTATTCCTTTCACTTCTAATTAACTAATAAGTGATGATAGCCAAAATGGTAGCCAGCAAATTTTGTTTTCTTTACTTTCATGAGTCTGCATCTTTGCCCTCAAATGAAGCAAAACCTTTTTTTGTGGTTATCAACGTTTGGGTCTCTTTTGGACATTTTAGGTTAAACAATCTTATTTTCTCAGCCCGGGTCCTCTCATAGCATGATATAAACACAACCATTTCAAGTCACCAATCCAATTCAAAAGAAACTTAGAAACAATTTTTATATTTACAATTATCACTACTCTAAGAAACATTTTTTATACTCATATTTATCGCTATTCTAAAGAGGAAAAAATGATAATTTATGGTAAGATACAGTAACAAACTTGGACCAGTTGGTAAATAAGGACAAAACTTAGTGTTATACTTTAGGTGCTGTAGAATTGAATGGACCATTAACTATAGAATTGAGATAACATTAAATGCTACTTTTAATGCAGGTCGTTTTTAATAAAGATGGATATTATTCAAACTAGTCAGGGAAGAATATTCACCCAAAAAAAAAAAAAAACTAGTCAAGTAAAATAACAGAAAAGTTAGAAGAAAGAATAGTAGGTGGCAAGTGAAATGGATAATAACTAATAGGAGTCTGGAATTATTTTTTTAAAAAAAATCATTTTTCTTAAATCATCTAACAAATACAATTAAAAAAAAGTGAAAAACAAACAAAAGCAAATAGTAAAAAGGTAACATAATGTAAATTAATCATGTAAAATAATTGAGGATTCAATCCTTTTACAATCATGACAAATGGAATCACAAATCCTCACTTCCACAAACATAATCCACCAACAAAAGCCTTAATGTAGATCACGAAAAAAAATATAGGTTAGGGGTGAGACCATATCATGA
>NC_016089.4:10674724-10790055 GCF_000004515.6 Glycine max | reverse complement strand
TTTAATATAGGGAATCTTACATGACATGTGTTTTATGCTAGCAAGGACAAAGTCTCAATTTACTAAGCCAAGATTTGTGATGATTTTGGAACACGAGAGCGGTTTGGATGTGCAAAAGAGGATGAAAGTTTTCAAAAAATCTTGTGGGTCCCATGGTTAAAATATGAGAAGATTGGTGAAGAATTGAGCAGAAATTGACATCTGTCAGTTTTTATGCTTGGGCCATCAGCCATCACCGGCCTCTTTCTCAAGTTTTCTAATGTAATAATATTGATAATATATTTTTATTTAATATTAATTTCTATTTTCTTATTTTTTTTACTTATTAAATTACTTTAATGTAAATATTTTATTTTATTTGTATTTTTCTTTAACTAAATCACCATCATTTTTATTCTATTTCCTATTTATTTCTGTTCTTTTTCTTTTTTCATCAATTTACTTTCATTCCTTTCCTTTCCCTCCTAACAGCCCAACAGAACCTAACTCAATAATTAAAATTTTCAACATTACTGGGAGGCTATGAAAATATGAATGAAGATAGAGGATCTAAAGTGATATCATATCTACAGAACAGTGAATGAAAATTCCTTCATTGCCCCTGTGTGTGCCTTTGATACTCACTATTACCATCTACACTTATGGGGTGTGTCCAAATGAAAGTGATGAAAATTCCATTGGGGTCATTCATGGAACGTGATCCATATAGGTCACGTACATCAATCACATGCCCAAGAGAAAACATAGGAATAGTGGCCAGTAAGAAGAATAATCACGGTCAAATATGCTTTTTAATTTGTCTTATATATTAACATTAATACTAATTTGTAACCAATATTATTATATTTTGTCTCAAGTTTTGAAGAACACAAAGCTTATGATAAAATAATTAAAATGCGTAAGACAATCCAAAACAGGTTGAGATCTTGCGTTAATCAAGGATTCATGAGTTGGATTATTAAAACATTGTTCTGCTGTAAGTTAGTCAACTTATGCCATTTGCCTTGCTTGCAAGTTCAATTTTTAACTTTCTATGTCTTATCTTTTTGTTGTATTGCAAATGTGATATTCCTTCAAAATTTTATACAGCACTTCGACTCTACGTGTTTGTTTGGATGCCAACAAAATCAATTTGTGATGTAACGTTATATGCTTGTATACCTTTTATTTTAAGAAATTCATTTAAAGTGTTTTTTCTTCTTCTAATTTTCCGTTAAATAAAGTTAATTTTAAGTAGGACTTAAATAATTTATTTGTAAAAAACATATTTATATTTTAAAATAAATTTACTTTATTACAAAACATTCAATTTATTAAAATAGATTTTTGTTAACATATACTTACTTTGTCTAGAATTTTTTTAAGAAGTGAATAAATATTAATTATTGTTAAGTAAGACCACATGTAACGTCAAAATTTATATCTAAAACAAACACGTATGGTAGAAAAAGAATAAGAACACGTGCATTCTTTATTCTAAATATTTAGCGGATTAAAAGTTAACTAACACTTCATATTAAATAATCTGCGTGTTCGATGGTTTTTGTGTAAAATATTTCTAAATTAATATCTACCTGAATTGTATTAAATTATAAAACCAAATTACAAAAAATAAATTCATTGAGTATACAATAATACTCGTATAAAATGTATATTGTGTATGATTTAATTTATTTAAGAGTGCTCAACATTGAATTCAGCAACTAAATCAAATATTTATTTACATACTTCACTTGTAACATCATATTGTCGTTCTAAAATATTACATACAAATTAAGAAAGATCAATAAATAAGTGAAAGGAACGGATAATTTTAAAAAATTAATCTTATTTTTTTAATTTATTTACAAATCTTTTTGGTAGTTTGGTGTGAAATATTTATTAGTTTTGTTGATGACTAATTTTTATTAAAGAAATTTGATTGATCATTTTTAATGAAATATTTATTTTTAATTATATTTTTTTATTCGTGAGACTTGAACTCAAAACTTCATCGTTTAAGAAGATAAAATTCAATATCACTTGATTAAAATGATTTGTTGGGACAGTATTTATTTATAAATTTTATTGTTCATCATTAATATTATAAAAACATATATTTTAAAACTTAATTTTTGTTATATGACAATTATAAGTGTGATCGAGGAGAAAGCATGCAAGGATGCAGATGCATGGGGCAGCTATGACCCCCCCTCAAACTTCTTTAAATAGTTTATATAATATTTTTAAAAAAGATATTATCAATAATATGCATAATAACAATTAATAATATATACTACTTCTAGTAAAAATAAAATTAAATAATATACTAGTTAGTATATAATAATATATATTACTTAATAATATATTACTTCTTGTTAAAATAAAATTATACATTGTTTAATAAATCTAATAATTAGTTTAACTGATTATACGTTAATATTTTTAATACTAAAAATATTAATTTTTAATAATATATTGTCACAATATAACTCAAAGATATATATATATATATATATATATATATATATATATATATTAATAGATTTTATTTTTATATTATTTTCCATTAATTGTTATGATCTAGGTTAATTATGTTTTATGTATTATTATAAGTCTTATTTATTTATTTATAAATATAATTATTAATATTAATTATTATTAACATTATATTATAAACATAAATATGTTGTATATAATTCCTATAAAATTTGATAACTTTTATTATTATTATATTTGATGTCGTGAGATTATTATTGTGAATATTGTTTGATTGTTATTGGGTTTGTGAGAAGAAAAAAAATCTTTTAAAACTTGAAAAAAATATGAGTTATAAACACATGTATTTCTTTTTTGTATAATTTGAAATAAATAAAAAATTTAATTTTACATATAAAATTAATAAATAATGTTATAAAAGACATTATTTATTAAATATTTATTTTTTAGAACTTAGATATTTAAATAGTTAAAGTAAAGAAAGAAAAATCCAACCCCTGTTAATGGTTGTCTGGATCCGTCCTTGGGAGGTAGTATGTTAATTCCATTTTCTTGTTTGCATATTTGGTGTCAAATTTGATTAAAATATATTGATAATATAATTATATAAATATGTTTTACAATATCATCTAATTATGAAATGATTAATGATATGTATGACAAAATTGTTAATTTTTGTCATTTATTTTAAAATTCATATATAAAATAAAACCTAAACCTAAAAATTGAACTCTTTGTTGCCTAAAATAAATTATCTATAAGCTCTAAAGCATAGTAGGAGTACTATAGTAGCATTAGGAATATTGGATGATTATTGATTGCTAAGCATGGCTTCTTAATTACTTCCGCACAAGTGAAAGTTAGTATAAAGTCGGTGCTTATGTGCAGATACACTACGATGAATCATGACCGTCCATTAATTGATCAGCGGTGCCAAATCGACGGTCAAACGTGACTCACGGGACAACGTAATTTTAAAAAAGAAAACCGAAGGAGGACATTGTTTGGGACGAAACCGAAGAGGACATTCACAAAACGCACATTAATGGCTTTGCTTTTCCCAAAACGACATCCACGTAAATTCAATGCACTCGATCTTCTAAATTAAAAGAAATAAAAATTTTAAAATAAAATGTATTACTTTATGAATTTAATTATTTGGAGTAAACCCATAGTGGAATGTCTGTCATCTAATAATGAATTTCTATCTAATTAAAAATTATTGATTTTTATAATAATTAATTTTAAAATTATGTATAAAATAATTTATAAATAATTGACGATACAGAAATCTTTAACACAAACTATGTTAAAATTAAACTCTTATTTTGTTATTGATTTTCTTGATATCAATATATAAGGTTAACATTAGAGAAATAAAAGTAAGAAAAATTTGGTATATTTTCAAAGGAAAAATAATAAATATTTCATGCTTTTATATTAGTCATTATTTTTAGTATTTTCATATAAAAAATACAAGATCATATTTTTTGCTTTTAAATTATTATTTTTAGTATACGATGGTAATAATAAGGTTAGAAAATAGGATTTTGTCCAAACTACTAATTTTTTTTTTTTTCATTTGTAGGCCAACCCTAGCAAGTTAGTTGTTTAGTTTTAAGTTAAGATGAAAGGTTTATAAAACTGGAAACGAAATTCATATGATCAAAGAATAATTTTTTAAACTATAGGTTTTTTTTATGATGACAAAGTATAGGTTATAAGTATTCAAATGTGAAATAGCTATTGTCATAAAGAAAAAAGAGCTAGTTTTTAGCAACAAACAAAAATACAAAATATATAGTGCCCCTATAAGAATGTTTGAATTGTTCCGAGAGTAATCTATCTATATTCTTTGATAAAACACTAAACTTAGTGTAACGGCATTTTCAAACCTTTCATGTAAGAAACTTATTGCTTGGTGTCTAAGTAACTCAATTGCTTTGTCAGTGTTTGTTTCTATATTTTTTAGAACATTTTAGGACTAAAAAGCAAACATATACAGCTTGACTTGTTTTTATTTAACCAACAGAAAGGCCATTAAGGCGAGCATTAAGAAATCATCAATAAATATCGAAGGGAGTGAAAAGAGAAACAAAAGGAGAAGTTAAACATTAAGGAAAATGTACAATCTGTTAGTTGTTGAGGGATGAGAAAGAAAATGAGTTAGGTCACTTGTTGGATATTAATGGTCTAATCCACATTAGGTTTAAGGCAGACTAAACTAATTTGTTAAAAAAGTTAAATGGGAGACATTAAAAAAAACTTATTTATATAAAATAATTATATTTCAAGTTACAAGATATATATATATATATATATATATATATATATATATATATATATATATATATATATATATATATATATATATATATATATATATATATATATATATAAGTAAGTAAAAATGTCAGTTATATTAAAGTCGAATATGTAAAATTTTCTTTTGGAAGTTGGTTATAAGATCGACGTAACTAAGACATAAGTTGAAATTATAAAGTTGATTTGATGAAATTAACAACTAATATTTATTAATATAAAAAGAGAGACAAGTTGATTATAAAATCGAGTGAACTTAGTGCAAATTCTCTCACGATCCAACAAAAATTAATTGTGGTTCCAAGTAATTTCTATCCCACAAGTATACTCTAATTGGTAAAATAAAAGTATACTCTAATTGGTAAAATAATTGAACAATTTATATCTTTCTATTTATATATTTATTTTTTTACTTATAGGAATCGAAAATAAGTATTATGAGATTTATAATAATTTATAAATTTTACTTAATTAATTGAGATAGATCTCTCGGTTGTATTACTTGATATATCAAATAGATAAGTAATAATAAGTCAAGAATCAAAGTTACAATTTCTCCATTTTTATTTATTTATTTTCATTTGCTTCTGCATTTAAGCAAGAAAAACCTGTCATCCATTATAAATTATCCTCATTTTATCTATATCTATTTTATATTTATCTTTAAACTATTTTTCAATATTTTACTTCAAAGAAGATGAATAGTTAAGAATAATATAATATTTTTTATGAACTTTAAACATAATTTATATATTTGGAACATTTATTATAAATTTTAATTATAATATAATTTATATATTAAAAATATTCACCAAATATAAATTTTAATTAAGTAAAAGTAAACATTTATCTTATACAATACAAGTAAGTACAGATTTTTTTGCATATGTTCAAATTTAACTTGAATACATATGTTGGGTTCTAAACCTAAACTAATTAAATTTTAGGAATATATATATATATATATATATATATATATATATATATATATATATATACACTAAAGATTTAAATTTGTTGCCAATTTTTAAAACTAAACAGAATTCAATCAGTTATTTTAAATAATTTTTCTTTGTTAATATACTTTGACCGAACTAATATGAGTGCAACATTCTGATAAGTTTCTTATCTTTGATTTCTTTTGACTAAAATTGTTTACATATACAATAGACATTAGACAGAGTTACCCCACCATACATGAGCAAAACTCCAACATAGTAATTTTCTAGTATCATTGCACAGTATAAGGAAAAGCAACAATAAAAGAAAGCCAAACCTGGTCAAACACAAACAGTGAGTTGGTCATTGATGCTGGATTTAATTATATTCTTATCTGGATTTAATTGATATTCTTATACACTTATTATACAATTTATTACTACTACAAATTTATTCACTAAATATACCATTATGACGTCAAGAAGAAAGAAACGAATAGAATAACGGGTTCACATGCATCTCTTAATTAAGTGTTATTGGATTTAAATTTTGGTTTATTATTGAATAAGAAATAAATTATATTAAAAAAAAGACACAGGTTTCTATCAAAATTAATAACCAATTTCGGTTAGAGTTATTTGGTACTAATATAATTATAAAAATAAAAAAGATAAGAATTAAGAGAGTGAAGAGAGCGAAAGCGTTGCATGCGTTTTTTCCTGAGCAAACAAAAGCAGAACCAAACAACTGTCCATTGCAGTGAGTGTGGCTTGTGAGTAACATGATTTTGCCTATGGAAAAAGGTAACACAGCACAACACAACACAACACAACACAGAGGGTAATGCTAATACCCCAAAAAAGTAAAAGGGTGGGTCATGATATTATGACATAAAATTTCCCAACAAAGAAAAGAAAGAAAGAAAGAAAATCAAACGCAAACAAACTCAATTCAACTCACTCTCCCACCACACCACACAGCATAGAGATCTATTCGCTTCTCTCTGCAAAAGTAAAAAGCTTTGCAAGCAAGCACCCCAACATCTAAAAACCCAGAAAAAGAAAAGGCCATTTCTTTACATCTTCCATGACCTGGGTAAGGTTTGTCTCTGAGTGAATCAGACAAACCTTTCCTCACTCTACACACAAAAAAAACTACCCCATTCTCTCTCTCTCTCTCTATATCTATTTTTGTTACATCTCTTTCTGCCAGCTCTTTGTACCAACATGCCATTGCAAGTTAAGTTTTTTTTTTTTTTTTGCTGGTCCCAGAGTGAAATCTTTGGTTTTTCTTCTTCCCTTGAAAAGAACTTGAGGGGAAAGTGGTGAAAGAGGGTGGATAACAGTCCTCTACAGTTCTCTTTCTGGTTGTTGGTGCTGTTTGCATTTGTGTGTGTGGTTTTTTTATTTATTTTTGTACTCTGTGTACTTCTCCTTCAGAGTTTGGGTTTGCAAATTTGCATTCGTACTGAAGGATGAGGAAGAATGGGTGGCAGCTACCTTATCATCCTCTCCAGGTGAGTGTAAAGTTTTGATTTTTATTATTTTTTTGGGGATTTGTTACTGTTGTTTTTGTGGGGGTTTTGTCATTTTGACAAATTTTCTTTTGTGCGTGAAGGTGGTGGCTATTGCTGTGTTTATGGCTCTGGGGTTTGCCTTCTATGTGTTCTTTGCTCCTTTTGTTGGGAAGAAGATGTATCAGTATGTTGTTATGGGTCTCTACACACCCCTGGTAACCCAATCTTGAACCTTTAACCTACTTTATGCTCATTTTACTGATTTCATGTGGTTTGGTGGAAGGTGTGATGAGATCTGTGATTGTTGCTTTCTGATTCAAGGTTTTGGTTTCATGTGTCTCTAATCTTTATGTCCAATTTGGGTTCCTTTTCCTTTTCTATTATTTTTATTTTTATTTTATTTTGGGGTTAGCATTTAGATGGTGTTCAATTTAATGTTGTATGGAGTTGTCTCTGCATAGCTTATGAGTGGCCCATTTGGCTGCTTGTTATGCCCTCCTTAATTAAATTATCCTCTTCTCAATTAGTATTAAATTGCTGATACTTGTAGAGTAAACCCTTTGTTGAATCTGGGACATGTTCAATTGTTCATGGAAGATAACTTGAATGTGCTACTTATAAAGAGGGTGACATTGAATTTTGCAATGGCTTCAACATTCTGCTTAATTTTACAGCTTCAGTGTCTGAATATGGGTGACATTTAAGCAGATGTGGAAGTTGGAATTATATTATGTATGCTTTCCGATGACATATCCATGGATGATGGAGATAGCTTTTGTCTGCTGGTCATTATGCCAATTGCCAACTGAATCATCAGCATCGTCTTAAACCTTTCAGTTTTAAGATTTTAAGAAAAATGTGGAATTAGAGCAATAGACAATCATTATACTATTAATACTAGATAAAGGAAAATGTGGGCACTATAAAAATTCGCAGTTTCGTACAGCTGTTTTAACATAGCATAGCACTAACAGTTGCAACTTGGTGGTGGTTTTGTTTGGAGATCATTGCAGATAATGGTTTAGGTGCTCTCTTGAGAGTTTGGAATTTGCATTTATGTAATTGCTAAGTTCAATGAGACTTTTAGGGAAACTGATTTGATATCATTATAGAGCTTCTTGGTAAAATGAATTGTTTTCCTTAATGAGCCACGAGACCATAAGCTGCAAAAAAATGTTTGAATTGGGTTGGGTAATTTGCATTAAACACTTAGTTTAGAAGGAATTCTCTGGCAAATTGACTAGTGAACTTCTGGTTTCTGTGTGCTATTTGTAAATTGTAATTATGATTTATGACATAATATTATGGTGTAGTTTGATTTGATCCATGTATCCAACCTCACCTATGGTTGTTGTTGTATTTGTGGATTTTTAGATTCACAATCTTTAGATTTTAAACCCAAAAACTACTTTAACTATTCTCTAGTGGAGAATGAACAAATTCTTGGGTTTATGAACTGAACTCACAACAATCCTTGACTTGTATAATGTTAGTCTTCAACCGTAGAGCCAATGGAATATTAAATGGGTGGGTAACAATATATGTCCACTATCCAATAAATACAATATGCTTGACTATTTATATTCTGGATAAGTTTTTCTAGGCTGGTATGCTTTTGCAACCTATGTTCAACTCTCTTATAATTTGTCTTGCTGTCTGCACTTTTTGTTAGACCTATATATGACTATGGCCTTTTTAGGGCTGCTAGCTTGCTACTGCCTTGCATCACTCTGCTGTGTGGGTGAATATTTCTGGCTTTGAATGTGCTTGCAAGTTGCAATACACTTTACCAATATTGAGTGACAAATGGTTATTTTGATACCAATTTATATGCTTGTAAAAGATGAGAACTATCTGTGTATTAGTCTTAAACTGCAGAAAGGACATTATCATGTTGTAGTAATATACTAATACATCAACTCTTTCCAGATCACTTGTGTCTTTGGATTGTACATTTGGTGTGCAGCATCTGACCCTGCAGATCCTGGGGTTTTCAAGTCCAAAAAATATCTTAAAATTCCAGATAGCAAAAAGCTTGATGGACTCAAGAATTCTAAACTAGGAGGCGAATCAACTTCGTCAATGCATGATGGAAATGCTTCAACTGTTGGACCAAAATCGGTCGATAAGGAAGAATTGGGAACTGAAGCAAGTTTTAAAGATGCTGCTATTTCTACAGAGAAGAAAAATGCATCATCACCTTCTTTGTCCCGTCTCCTATTGGTTTGCTCTCCTTGTGCTTATATATGTGGTTGCTCAAGTTCAAGTAACGAATCTTCTGATCAACAAGCAAGTGAAGATGGCATGTTCTATTGCAGTTTGTGTGAAGTTGAGGTGAGCGGAAGCATTTTTTGACTAAACCTTTGTTCCTCCAAGTCTATTGTAGCAATACATTCTATAATATGTTATCGGTGGGGGTGAACACGTGCATTCCTTGATCTATTTTCTCCGTAACAATCCTCCAAGCGGAATTCAGATATACCATATGTGCATTCCTTGATCTAACCCTTCATAATGTCACCAGTTCTATTTTACAAAATTTGTGCTTATCTTGAAATGCATGTATTTTTAGCATTACAAGAATGCTTGGAGGTTTCATTCTGTCAATTTTGTTGATAAAAAAATTGAATCATTGGGGAATACTATTGTTTCAGGTCTTCAAGTATAGCAAGCATTGTAGAGTTTGTGACAAGTGTGTTGATCGCTTTGATCATCATTGCAGGGTATGATAATTTGAATTCTCTTTTCTTTTCTTATCAGTTGATATATCTCTGAAAGACTGTTGCTTCCATGATTTTGTAGTGGCTGAACAACTGTATTGGGAAAAGGAACTACAGAAAATTTTTCACCCTTATGGTTGCTTCTCTCCTCTTGGTAAGCAAGATTTTCCACCTATGCTTTGTTTATAATTCACATGTCCAAACATTGCATTATCATTATCTAAAATCTGCAAAACCATACTCTACAATTCAAACAGGTTCTTCTCCTGATCACCGTATTTCTGAAATCCTCTGTTGTCTGTTCTCAAAATACTATTCCTTCATTCCTTTGTGAGGCTACTTTAGTTCCCCATCCTACTGGAACTGGATTAGGAAATGAGAGCTTAGTAAGCGGTGGTATTAGTCTATTAGACTTCTAGAGAACTTATGGCTTGGTTTAGTAGAGTCTATATAATTTTTATATGCTCAGGAAACCAAGGAACATGCTTACATATTTTGTTTCCCTCGTTTCCTTGTAAAATATTTGATATTCTTCCAATCAATTGTCAAAAGTTGAACCATCCTAAAACCCAACTTACTTGATGGAAGCAACATGCCAAAACCTGAAGAAAACCCCAGAGTAAGCATTTTTAATTTCCTAGTCATTTTCATTTATTAACAATTGACAGGTATGTGCATGGTTTGTGCACCTTGGGCTTGGGATTGCAGCTTATTCTTCAGTGGTTGACTGGGATACTTGTGCTTATCTGCTGTTTTGTTGAGAAGAAGAAATTTTCTGTGGATATCTCCTCCAAATTGGGGAGCAGTTTCTCTCTGGTTCCCTTCGTTATTGTGGTGGTGAGCATTCTGCATACATTCTTGGTATTACTTAATTGATTTTAGATAATGTGGTTAGTGTATTGCTTAATTGGTTTTCTGTGCATCTTATGCACACTGAATATTTATACCTTTTGTCTTTGACTTCTTTCTTTTCCTTGCTCCTTTAATGTTATGCGTGATGAACCTCTTCTTTTCACAGGCAGTTTGCACCATTTTGGCTATGATTGCTACCCTACCCCTTGCTCAGCTGTTCTTCTTTCATATTCTTCTCATTAAAAAGGTAAAGCTTGGCAACCGTTTGGTACTAGAAAACCTACTTCCATGCTTCATTTGTAAAAACATCTTATATAATCATGCATACAAGTGACAACTTATTCATATTCTCCTCTCTAATTTTTCTCTGGCATAAAAAGCGAAAAAGAAATTCAAAAGCATATAAGGAGATAATATGATATGTATAAAAATATGCCCCTTTTCTTCCCAGAGACAATTTCATCTCATTTTAAAACAACAAAGTTGCTTAGTACTAAATATTATGATCATTTTGGTGTGACTACTCAGGGAATCACCACATATGATTACATCATAGCTTTGAGGGAGCAGGAGCAGGAGCAACAAGGCATTGGAGGTCAGCAGAGTCCCCAAATGTCGCCTGTTAGCTCCCTTACTGGAATGAGCAGTGCAAGCTCTTTTTCTACTTTCCATCGTGGAGCATGGTGCACACCCCCGCGTCTGTTCCTTGAAGATCAGGTAACATTTTCATTTCAGTTCTGCTATTTGTTAAATGTTTTTTTCTGTATTTTATGGAGTCTGCCTTAATTTCCTTCTCAAGTGATTTTCCATTTGCAGCACCTGTACGTGTGTATGGATTTTATGTGTACCTCTGGTACACTATCATTTGAATGAATGACTTAGCTATTGAAAATTTTACTAAATAAAACAAAAAATTCACAATGACATACTAATTAAATGTATCAAATTGGCCATGATAAAGATGTGTAGCTATAAGTTTCTTAGATGTTTTATGATTCTATGAAAAAAGAGTATCTTGAATACTGTGATGCATTGACTTCAGAAATATATCTAAGCTTTCTTGATGGTGTGTGATGGTTTGCAATTTGCATCATGCAGCTTGATGTAGTGCCCCCAGAAACGGCTTCTGTAAGTTCACTGGGAAAGAAGACAATGAGAGACGAGCCGGTTAAGAAAAAGAATCCCGGAGCAGTCAAAATCAGTCCATGGACGCTGGCACGGTTGAATGCAGAAGAGGTTTCCAAGGCTGCTGCAGAAGCAAGAAAAAAATCAAAGATTCTTCAGCCCGTGACAAGGCATAATAACGAGCCATTCAGGCTGGAGCCAGATCGCAACTCTGGCAGCAGTGGCCGGCGAATGAGCCCTAGGATTGAGACCAACAGAAGACGGCCCGGTAAACGGATTCGCCTGCCTGCCGACTTGCCTATGGAGGCCATACCAAAATTTTCTGCCAGCAACATTGACAAAGGCTTCATTGGAACATCTAGTTTGGCGCCTCTCCCGCCCAAAGCACGGAGCGTGTTTCAACCAAGTCAAGCAGTGTCAAGCTCAGCCGGGATGGTTGCCTCCTCTCCTGAAAGCAGTCTAGACTCGCCTGACATTCACCCGTTTCGTGTGTCTTCCACCGAAGCTGAAGAAGCAAGAAGGCTTTCCGATCTTTCTGCTGCTGCCGACGTGAACCTGAAGGGAATCCCTCTGTCAAGGTCAACTAGTGATGGGTATGAGGCCTCTGGTGGGGAAGATAGTGACAGGGTTCCCACCAGGATTGTTCAGAGGTCCACAAATTGGACTAATATGCTCTTCAGTGCTGATCAGTACGAGAGACCTTTTGAGCCAAAATCATCATCTAGCGTGGTTTATAGCAGAAAGTTGTGACCAATTTGGGTGTTAATTAGACAAAACTATTATCAGATTATATTGATGGGAATTGTTCATTCTTTGATTTGTGAGCCCAAAGGTACTCTCTCACCTTCAACAACCCTTAACTCTCTCACCTTCTTGAGGTTGAGTTGATGCCCCTCAAAGTTTTTGGGGTAGGCTAAGTGGGAAGTGGGAACCCATGTACAAAGGTTTAGGTCACAGGAGCTGATTGAGTATCCCAATATATTGTTTTGTGCTCCTTATTTTGTTAAAATTTTAACCAAATAAGTCTTCTCATATCTTAAAATGAATCAAGTTTCACGCATAACTTTAAATTAACTTATTTAAAAATTGATTTAAATTTTAACTTGTGCATAAGGGTTATTTTTTTGGCTAAGCTTATGCATAAGTTAATTCTATTTTGAATGAGAAATTTATTTGATTTTATTTCTCATAAGTGTTTATTAAAAAGTTTATTTAAAAAGGGTTTAACATCTTATGTCAGATTTCAAAGCTTCCAGTTGCTACAAACATCACTGCTTTATGTTCACCCCAAAAATCCCGTAAAAAGTTTCATTATAAAAAAGGTTGAAATATGTTTTTTGTCAATGTAAAATTACCTAAGTAAGAATTTCTTTTTGTAAAGATTTTTTGCCTATTTTTCATTTTCGTAAAACTGAAATATGCTACTGTATGGTTTGAAATTAGGTTTGGTTGATTTCTATACCTGTCACTCCGTTGTTGGCTTAAATGTTGACTAATATTCTTACAATCTTTCTTTGAGGGTCTCCCTTCCCCACCAATTACAAAAGAAACTATCACAAATTTCTGAATCCCCCTTCCTTAACCTTCTTCAAAATTTCAAACCCAGAGAGAACAATACCTTTCACCCAATCTCAGAGTCGTCGCACTAGATCAAACTGCCATACATGTGAGATCCAAATCTTCGAACCTATTTGTGACCACCGTCAAACCATAATTGCACTACTATGAACCCATCGTTGGTCCTGTGGCAACCACCGCACTACCCCTACCTGTCACTGAAGTCCCGTAACTAATTCGGGTCCGTCGTAAACATATCGTGTTGTTGCCAGTGCGAAGTGTTTGGATGATCATTGGAGCGTGTGGTTGTGAGAAGCTAAACGTTATTTTTCGTCTGTCACAGACTCGCAGGCCATATCCTTAACAAAACCTCACCAAAACTCTAAAGCAAAAGCTATGAACTCTAACATTCACTGCTTCCTAATGAAGCCCAAAGCCATGAGCAAAAATCAAAACCACACTAAATAACAAAACATATTCGAGTATCTATGAGATTCACACACAAAATACCACTGATGTTGTTGATTATGATTCTGACAATTTCCACAAACCATCCTAACCCTTCAAGCCTACACAAATACACACACCAACTGTTTGTATCAAAACCTAATCTTTGCAACATCAAACCACCAAGACACACACCTCGTTAAAATGCAGACCCGTCTAATTAAAAAAAAATTGCAATTGGGGGGGAAAGTAGTCAACAATTGAGCCAATGAGAGTGTGACACATAAGCAAGGGAGTGCTATGTGGGTATGAAAATCAACCGAGTCTAGTTCTGGGCCAAAAAGTAATATTTGAATTTTACAAGATAAAAAATAAACATTTTTTTGTAAGGACGAAATCCATATTTGATAATTTTAGAGGGATGAAAAAATATTTTAGCCTTACAAAAATAATACATGGATTCTTCACATGATGGTCCTTCAAAGAATCAAGAAGTCATGGCAGCAAGAAATGAACTAAGTGGGACGACCTATATTGAAAGTGGAAAATCACTTAATTGGATTTAAGATGGATGAGATTTGTGTTTGGAAGCGTAACAAAGATGTATATAACCAATATAATACAATCAACGTGTGATGTGTTGGTATGAGTGGAAAGGAGTGTGATTTTTTAAGTGGCTTGAGTTTGATTTCAAAATTTATATGCAATGAAAAGGTTTCATTAGGAAGATTTCTTGCCTTCTATACTTGTTTGACATTTTTTTTTTCTCGAATGAGAGATGATACCAAACCAAAAAGGTTTTGGTTTTAAGGGATGAGACAAGATGTTGTTCATGCCAGCATAAATACCTCAAAGGCTCATACCTTTGGCCCTTATGTAGAGTAATTTAACAAAAAAACAAAACATGAGAATTCAATGTGGGTCTACAAAGAAAAATGCTTGTTACTTCAAAGAATTTGCAGAATGGATGTTAAGTATAAGAAATGGAACTACAAGTGAAATTAATTATCATTCATATGCCTCTTGATGACCTAATATGGTCATTAAAAAAATACATGATCCTGTTGCATATGTTGTTAATAGTACATACCCATGTTTTTCTTGGAAACTATAGGAGACTCATATTTATTTCAGCATGGAACTATTTTAGCACCTACAATAATTTAGTTAATGAGTTGAATGAATAAATCATGTCATTGATTATGAGAGAAACAAAAAATACTTAAGTTATGTTCAAGTCATGGAAACAATAACATATCTAGGAACCTAAGTTAGATGGGGCAATCAATTTAAGAAATAAAAATTAATAATCATTATAATGAAAAGAGTGAAAATTAAGTACAACTTGCTCAAATATACAAAATTAGAGAGGCAAAATATACTAGATCCGCCACTTGGAAATGTTTATGAACTTGATGATATGCATACTCCTGAATTTTGAACGCAATTGTTGCATATGGACTTCCTAATAATTAATTTGAAGTTAAAGATTGGTGTTTCCATCATATTATTGAAAAATATAAACCAGTCTTCAGAATTGTGAAATGAGACTTGACTAATAATCACACAACTGGACAATCATGTGTGGGAGACAAAAGTCATTTCTAGTTGCAAAATTGGAAAAAAAAAGTTTTCATTCCTAGATTATCATTATTACCATATGATCCAAGAATTTCCTTCAAATTTCAGCGCAAGCAATTTTCAGTTATGTTTCCTTTTGCAATGACTATAAAATAAAAGTTAAGGTCAAAATTTTAAATATGTCCACATCTATCTTCCATGATATGTTTTTCACATGGTCAACTCTATTTTGTAATTTTAAGAGTTACAACTCATAAAAGTTAAATGATACTTATACATATACTATAAACACAAATTCAAGTATTATTTACGGAGAGGTGTTTCAAAATTAACTTAGGTAATGTTGGTTAAACACTATATGTTTCTTATATTTTTAGTTTTGAAATATATATAAAATTATTTGATGGTTTACCTATGATTTTGTTTTATTTCAATCAAAATATATTATTATCTTCTATTTACTATCATAACTAATTCATATTATTTTTTAATGCAGGAATATCAAATACATCATTGATACCAAAGACTAATTATTTTTTGTTATCACAGTTAGTTTTTAATTTGTGGGATATTTGATATCAATTAGGTAAATAGCAACTATCTAAATTAAAGCACAAGTCCAATTTCTCAATAAACAAAAAGAGTGTGGATAAACTTTCTGCACTCCCATTATTATTTTCTACACTTTTCATTATATAATGAAAAGCCTATTATGAAATGTAATTAGCCCATTTCAGAATGCAAAAGGAAAAGTGGAGGAAGCAACATACGTGGATTCGGCCAAAATAGAGGCTTTCAGTTTGAGAATAAGCAAAAGCCCTAATCCCCACTATATATTAACCCTCTCTTAGTTTTTACACTTTGCTAGGCCTCATTTTATCACTTTGAAACCCTAAGACTCCTCTTCCTCTTCAATCATCATCACTTCACAATACCCTCAAAGTTCGACCCCTCCCAGGTTGTTGACGTCTTCATCCATGTTACTGGTAGCGAGGTTGGAGTGACGAGTTCCCTCGTAGTGCGACGATGACAACGACGACTTGCAATGAAGATGAAAAAAAGAGTTGATAATTGAGCGTGAAAATGAGTCCTAAAATTTTAGATTAAAGATAATTTTCTTAACTTTTTATCTCTTTATCATTTTCAATATTTTTGGATTTCTTACAAGAAATGATCAATAATTATAATGTAATCTATATATTTAGAAATATTTATTTATTAGTATAAATTTTGGTTATATTATTACCTGGAATGCATAAATAAAAAGGGAGAAGCTGGCCTGAAATAGGGAAAACACAAAAGACAAAAGGAACAACTTTTTGACTCATCGGGCTTTGTCTCTCCAACCCGAAAAGTAGGAGTCAGAGAACGAAACGGCACTGTTGAGGTGAAGTCCAATTTCGTAGCTCTTGCGTTTAGCAAAAACGGTGTCGTGCGGAGAAAGAGGCTGCGTTTAAGTAAGCATCTTAAACAATATCTATTCGAAAGTATCAGAATTTTTTATTTTAAAAAATAACAACCTACTGGTTCCAGTCATTTTTTGAATTCTTAAAAGTTTTTAAATTGGAATTTTAAAATAAAAAATATGCTAAAAGAGATTGCAGATTAGAGAAAACGCTGCTCACTCACTGCAGCTCCCTTGTTCACGTGGACCGGAGGGCGACAAACGCACGACGGAGGGTGACGGACGCGGTCTTTTCCGGCACGGTCTCTCTTCAGTCTTCGCTCTCCCTTTTCCGGCACGGCCCGAGGCGGTCTCACTTCTCTCACCCTTTTGCGACGAGGTCACCACTGTTTCTGTGTTTTCCGGCGAGGTACGTACTCTCCGTGTTTTTTGCGTTTGATTTCTCCGCGGTTTATCTGTTATGTTTTTTGAAATTTGATATAAAAAAATTGATGTTGTGTTATGTTTTTGGATGTTCTGACTTCTCAGTTCTCATGCTCTGTTTTCTTTTCTCATTTCTGATATTGTGATGTTATTATTGTGTAGTTGTGTTCTTGAAAAATGTCTACATATATAATTTTATAATAGACATTTGCATACATATATAATTTTTTTATTAACGAATAGAAGACGTATCCTATCCTTAATTTTAAAAAATTTGCGATATCGCTGTATCCGTGTCGTGTTGTACCTGTGTCATATCCCGTATCTAATCTTCATAGGTGCTATTACTTTGAACTGTATAGGGTACTTCCCTCTATAACAATAATTACGCAATTGAATCAACAGTAGCTTGTAACTCCAGGTCTCCTTGCTCACTACGTCATTGATAAAATGCCCAAATGAACCACTTTTTTGGATATGTATGCTGTTTCTATTGATATGCCTTTTTGGGTGTTATTTGTTGCTGGGAATATAAGCATGAACTTATGTGATATTTGTGTATGCATTACAATTTACTAATATAACTTGTAATTCATTGCTGGCCAATCCTTTTACTAGGACTCTCATCATATGGACAACTTACGTCAGGAGAAAGTTCAAAGATTTGAAGAATTTGTTGACAAACGCCTGAAACCTGATCTTGTTCATGCTATTGCTCAGCGGTATAGTGTTTGCTCCTGTGTGTTTTATTCTTCGTTGTTTGAATTAATGTGTATAAAATGTATGTCATATTGAATATGGAACCCTAAGTCCTTCTAATAGGAAATGCATGTCTACATAAGCCATATACTTAGTTCATTCTGCAGCATAAGTTATGTATGTCTGTCTTTAGGTTTACTGAGGTCTCAAATTATATCTTGCAAAATGGATTTAAAGAAACAATTACGTACGTGCATGACTCTCATTGTGTTTCATGGTATTTATTCATTTTCTCATCTCTTTATTGCAGGGACAAGGTATTTGAACAACAGAAAATTTTGTATCCATTTTCAGTTTTATATATACCGTTAGGATCAATTAGCACCATTGTAAGATTGAAATATCAATGTTGCACTCAGTATAGGATTATTGTTATGTATGGATTCACTTGACCTTTTCGTTCAGTGCTGATTTGGGAAAAAACATTGAAAACCTAGAGAAGAATAGTGTAACCAGTCTTAGAACTTTGGTCAATCTTGGGTCTGAAGTATACCTGCAGGCAGAAGTGTAAGTCATCAGATTTTTAGCTTTCGTGACTAATAGCATTGATTCTTTCTTTAAATTTCATGTTCTTGATTTCTGTATATCATCTTTATAGACACGACTCATCATCATACTATCAAATATTAAGATTTGTGCTATGTTGCCCAACTTGCATCTAGACACTCCCCGCTCCCTCCCCCCTCCTTCTCCTAGGTACAATTAATGTATGGAGATTTAAACCTAGGGCAACCCCCTCACCACTTGCACAGTGCTAGTTCTTTTCAGCTGCACATTACAATATGTGGATCTTTTTGTTTGTCTTCAGTCCAGTGAAATGTGCATATTTTATGTATTTAATTACAGGCCAGATACACAACACATATTTGTGGATGTAGGATTTGGATTCCATGTGGAGTTTACTTGGTCAGAAGCTCTGAACTACATAGAAAAAAGGGAAGAAAAGATAGCCAGGTATAAGTTTTTGATTCAACATACTAATTTACCTAGTTGAAACTTGAAAACCAATCTGTTTATTATGGATTTTCAGGCTTTTTTTCCTTCTAATTTTAAGCAACATTTTGGCATACTTAAATGGAGCTGATTAAATGATGTTGAAACAGACTTTAGTGAAATTATGGTCAAAATCCTCATGTTTCCTGTCTCGGACATATTTTGTATCAATATTCTCCCCAAATTTGGTTCATCCATCCACCTGTAATTTGCAAAAAAGCACTGAAGCACATTGTTTTCTTTAGTTATGCTTTGTTGTTGTTCCTTTGGCTAGAAGGTAACAATGATCATCTATGCTTAAGTGGGATTCTTATCTTTCATGTGATTGGCATATGGCAATTTTTCTGTGTTTTTTCTTTGAATCTCCCTGTCTTCCCTTGCATATGTTTTGGATGTGGACAGACTGAAAGCTGATTGATGAATGTGTAACTTAGGTTAGTGGAATTTCAGGTTGGCATGTGAGTTAACACTTCACAAGTTTCAAATACATAGAAAGGGCATATAGTTTGGAAGGCTTGGCTAACATTCCAAAAATCTGTGCTCAAGCATTTTGGCTAATATGGTGTTAGTTCATCAATTCTAATTGCTAGGAGACATTAGCTACTTGGTTGGTTGTTTCATTACATGAGATTAGATGTCAAGATACAGCTACAGAAGTTTTGTCAAAAATCATTATGGAAACAATTAAGAGATCCTTGTTAGTCCTGGAATTGTGATCAGGTCTTGAGTTTCTGTTATGTCATCTTTTAGTAATTCTGGCCGTTGTGGGACAGAATTATGTTCATCCTTTTCTTTTCTTTTAATATGTTTAAAGTCTAAACATGGTCAGCTTCTTTTCTTTATTTCCTTTTCCTTTTCCTTTTTAAGGTTGAAGCTTGAAAATACTGTTTCATGTTCAAACTTAAGGCATGTTTTATGTTGCAGGCAGATAGAGGAGTACACCCAGTTGATTGCATCTATTAAAGCTCAGATTAAGCTTGTATGTTCATTCTGTTCTCTTCAACTCACCGACTTCTTAATTCCCTTTGCTTGTAATTATTCTCATGTAAGGGGTGATAATTGGTCAATTAGATACTAGTTCTCAGAGCTGTCAATTTTAGCCAGCATACACTACACACAGCCTTAGACCACATGAGATAGGCAAAAAGCTTATAAGGCTGGAAAGCCCACAAAGCGCGGAATGCGCTTAAAGCCAAAAACCCTACAGGGCTTGTAGGTTATGACCAACTCATGGGTAAGCTCATTAAGAAAAAAAAAATAGCGTACCTCTTCTTGGGTTTCCCTGGCATGAACTTGTGTATATGCACCTATGCATACCAATAGGAATAGCTATGGACATTAAAATGTAATCTACATTACCAAATATATTAATTGGAACAAAATGTGATCTATATGACTGATTGCAATACCTGAATAACTAATAAACCATATTACAGGCCAATGACACAAATGCAATTAGCAAAAAAAAATAGTAAAAATAAGGATTTTCTAATATGCTCCTTACACAGTTAAGGTGTACCCTTGCACTTTTTTTTTCTTTACCTTTTTTTGTCAATTTATTCATGGTTTTGTTTTGAATCTCAGTCGCAATATGCTGTGTTATTGTGCTTAATTTTTTATTGCCACTTGTGTAATCTTGCTTGACTATGTTGGGATTAATTTTCTAATAATGTTATAATTGTTTGTGAATTTTAGACAAAGGTTATTGTAAATTTTCCAGTCATGGGACGTCAACTAAAGAGTTAATATGCATGAAGATAAAATTGAAGACTAACAAGAACTATTGTTTGTTGTTCTATTTTGCTCATTGCATTTTTATTATTCATCTTGGAAACACTGAATTAGTTATTTAGATATTAAGATAAGCAATATAGATTACATTTTATTCCAATTGACAATTAATGTGTAAAACTACATTTGAATGTCCATAGTTATTGGTATATGCATAGGTATGTTAGGCTTGTTGTTAACATAGGGTTAGCCCATTTGAGAAGTGAGCTAATTTTTAATGGATTGGCCTTAACCTACATGGGCCTATGCTTTTTGCATCGACCACTGTAGGCTAGAGCTGGCTGAGTGAGGTGGATTTGCCCATGTTGATAGCCTTACTATGGGAGATATCAAAGAAAATGTTGGGTAGCGTTTGACATCATTCTGGTACTGACCTGGGATTGAATTTTCCATGAAGATATTTTAGGAAATTGTAATCTATTTCTATCCAAATAATAATTATTTTACTTTGGAGTTCCATGAACTTTAAACCGTTACAATGCAGGTTTGTGAAGGGATTCGAGAATTACTGCAACTTCCAGCTGAGAAATCCCTACCAGAACGGATATTTTGATAATTACTGAAGAAATGCATGTGAGCAGACCAGAGATTGATGTTTATCTAGGGCGAAAGATTGCATCTCTTTCTCTGACCTTATATCAAAGTACATGAAGATATATTGAACGTCGTTATGTTGTCTTGTTAACCTTTTTGTTATGGTGTCCTGTGTTTGGTCTTGTGGCACTGTGATGCCTCAAGGTTTATTTTTGTTAGCCATTATGTTTAAACTCGATGGTTATGGGAAATCATTTGAAGAATGGCTAGTTTAGTTTTGCATTCAAATAATTTGAGAAAAACATAGCTAATGTATTCGCATAAATGCTAGCGGAAAGTTTGATAATGGAAGATGGCAGTTGCTTCCTGCACCTCCATAATTTCTAACATTCTAACATTACCCTTCATACCCCATTGGAAGCATTTTCTTTTATATGGTTATTTTTAGTAATGCCAAGTTTGGAAATCCATAATTTAGTTTTAGTTAATTCTGAATTACTTGATCCAGAATTAACTGAAACTAATTCCGGATTTGTAAATTAATTTGGAAACATACAACAAATTGTTTTGTTAGATTCACCAATCTAGAACTTGTCCCCCCCCCCCCCCCCCCTTCATGTTTTGGAATGCATACAAGCACATAGAGCACCCCCCCTAATAAGAGGAATTTGCTTGAGTGTTCGAAGTAAGAATAATGGGAAGACTGAAAGAAGAAAGCGCAAGAAGCAACCACAATAGTGTGTAACCCATTGAAGAGCAAGAAATGCAACCATGAGGTGATTTTTTCTCTAAATTGCAACCTCACCGCACCCCTAATCATTGTGCCAAGCAAAGACGTCCCACCTCACCGCACACCGCACACCACACGCTCGATGTCACTTACATCTAGCATGCCACCCACCTCGTTGACAAATCTGCTGGCTTCACTTCTCCCAATCCTTGTTTTGGCTGTGCCATTGTCTCCCCCACCGGCGTGTCATCGAAGATGAGGACTAGCACTACGCGCTGGGCATTGCCATCCCGGAGGTGTAGGCTGTCGTGGCACAGATGGAAAAGGGAGAAATGTGTTAGGGTTGCTTCTGGGTGCTGATGAGTATAAGAGATTAAAGAGCATTTTTGTCCATTCCATGTTATTAAAGTTTTCTATGGGGTGCAAGAAGCAAAACTAAGGTGCAGGAAGATTGATGAACCTGTTCTGGGCTTTAACGGTGCACTTTTTTGCCTTGATATTGTTCACTAAAATTAGTACTTAAATTCGACCAAGAATAAAGAAAGAGTTGGTATAACTATAGTCTATAAGGTAGAATAGAAACCACTGCCGAACAAAGAAATGAATGAAAATCAACCATGTACAGAATTGTACGTGGATTTTGTACAAATCGGATTGTAACATTATTTTGATAAATTTTATTTTGTTAATAAGTGATTAGACATAAGTGATTAATCTGAGAAAATTATGATTGAATAGTTGAGATACTATTTAAATTCAATTCTTAATAAAAATAATTCTTGATCAAATTTTACTTATCTTTATTTATTTTTCAATTGAATTCTGAATTGATTAGAATATTTTTTTTTAAAGAACTGAAGGATTAAAAAATAAAACAAAAATAAATTTGCTTTGTGACATTCTCCATTTTGTATAAATAAGAAAGAGATAGCAAGGAAATCGAATAAACAGTACAATCCAACAAAGATACCCAAGTCACCTCATGATTAATGAATGCTGGGGCATTAATAATATTATGATTTGGAACTGTGTTGCAACAAGAGCCAACCCATGCAAGTACCATCACGTGTTTGTAGTAAAATTATCGACAAGTTTTGGATGCATTGTTGAATTATTATCATCTATTGAGCCATACAATACAGGTTCAATACAAATTGGAGTTGCAATGTGGGAATTAACATACTGAGTTTAAAGAAGACATCCAAGAAGCTGGCTACTAGGGTTGGAAAAAAAGGAGGATAAGATGGAAATGATGGGACCTATAACGTAAATCCATACAAAAGAAAGGCAACGTCATATCTTAGTTTGTCTGATAGGGTTGATGGCATCATGATTGGTGATTGATCATAAGGCTGTTGTTACTGCTTTTTTTAAATATTTTATTTTATGGGTTGGTGTGTTGTGATATGAATTGCATCTGATCTGATTTAACGGAAGCATCAACATAGGTTCCATCACCGACAATGGACACATCTCTCTCACATAAATCCAACACCTTCTCACTTTTCTTTTCCCCAGGTATGGTTTCTCTCACACTTTGTTCTGATGCTTGCTTGCTAGCTTTTCGTACCTTCCAAGGCTAGTGTGAAAAGTTTTTTTTGTTTTAGTAATAAAAATCTTTATATGAATTGTGATGAACTGAAGGGTAATGGGGGAAAATACACCACCAAAAATGGGGTGAAAGAGGTGGATGAAAGCATGATAGATAGAAAGAAGGAAAAAAGAAAAAGAAAATGAAAGATATGATAATTGATGTGATGTGATAAGAAATCAGAAAGAAATAACTTAATAAAAAGAAAAATGAAATAGAAAATAAATGCTACATGTTAAAAATAATTCAACTTTGAAATCTTATGTTCAATCTGATCTCATCAAAGAGATGATATATAGCAACAAAAATATCTTATGTTTATGCATTTAATTTATTTTAATTCTTGTTTTAAGAATATGACTTAAATTCTCGTAGTTATTTTAGTAAAAAAAAGTTCACACACATATATTCCTAAAGGTGAGTAAACTTGAAATCCCTTTGTGCTTTTTTAAATGGGGATTGCTCACATTTTGATTTGGTGAAGCTCAGTTGCTCTGAATTACGTGCTAATAACATAGCTTTTGTTTGAATAGCAAAGAATCACTAGTAAACATATGAACTTGTAAGCCTTGGACACTCACAACTTAGTCGCCTCTAACTTAAAATAGGTGTTTTAAGTTTGGGCATGTGTTTTTAAAGCTTAGTACATGTAGTTAAGAAAATTATTTCTATTTGATTTTTTTTATGTAAAATTATCTCGAGTCAACAAAAATTACACATGGTAAAAGAATTAGTCTTTGACCTAATAAATTAAGACACATCCATAATTTCTGATTTATAAAAAAATTGAGATAACATTAATTTATTAAATAGAATTTTGATTTGTGAGTAAATGATTTTATTCAAAAATAATGATAAACCAAGCGATATTGAAATAGCAAGTACCATGCCATACATACAATTGTTTGTCCACGAGTTTATTTCATCATCTTTTCAATTTTTTCTCTTTTGTCAGTGTTGATAGGTTAAGAAATTTTTGAGCATTTTTCACTTCTTTAATTTACTTTAAAAAATTATTGAACTCAAGACATGATGGACCTTATCCTGAGCTTGTGCAAATGCATAACGTTGTATCATAAGAAATGAAAGCTCAACGTTCTTTAAATTTGAAATACTATGATATTTGCTCAGTTTTTGATAGTGAGTTTATATATTTTACGTTGAAATACTGCAATAAAAGATTATCCATGAAATTTTAAACAATGGTAGAAAAATGAGAAAGCAAAAAGTTCAAAATTTAATCTGTCAAAGACTTGGAATCTAAAACTTAGTCACCATGTTTATAGTGAAATTTCGAATCACTTTTACACTTTGGTTGGATGCGAAAAGGAAACGGTTACATTTCCACATGTAGTACCTAAAGTCATTATTTTTTATTAGTACGAATTAAACATGATAATATGAGATTTATAATACTTACATATTTAACTAGCTGAATTAAATTTTATTGGTTTTTTCTTGTTTAGTTGTGAAGTTAATAAAGCAGATAGAGTAAAAAACATATATACTAAATGTTAAAATTATAAAATTTTCTGTAGTTGATACTTTAAATGTAGACAAATCTTTTCAATCATCCTTTTCAATTGGTTATATTGGAGAATCAAATGTGACAGAGAAAGAGGGTTTATGGTGCAATTTTTTTTCAAAATTAGCAGAATGGATACTTTTTGAATTATTTATGAAGATGGATAAGTTGTCATTTTAAACATGATTTCACATACAAAGAAATTGTGCTTGCAAACACAATTTTTCTTTTCATCCGTTTTTGTATAAAGAAATCGTGCACGGATTGACGATTTATGTGTTTTAATTTTTTTTACGTAGTTTAACTTAAATTGTGCTTACATTGATAATTTCAATTTAATTTTTTTAATATGAAACTAAAATTGTCTTTGAGGTAATGATTTTTTTAAAAAAAATTTCATGAATTTATAATGGGGCATATGACAACCAACCTTGCTCAGTGCACGAATTTTGTTTTAAAAGAAGCATGAGCCTTGCCTATATATGCCTTGGTGAATACAACATTTGAAAGAAGAAAGTTGGGGTTTGTTGAAAGAGGGATACATCACAATGCATGTTAAGTACATGACACACCTACTCGAAAGAGGTAGTTGTTATGATACAAGAAAATCAACTTCTTGCTAGGATGCATCATGTGGAGGCCTACATTCTTTTAGGCTGATGAGCGAGGACGTATATTGTTAAATTGAATATTGAATGTGCCTTACTCTGTTGAATAAAGCATAAAGCTGCATGAGAGAGAGAGAGATAGAAATCATACTGCACGTGTTTCGTACAACATAAGACTCAGAGTAGGAAGATCAAGAATGCATCCCAAAAGCTTACAATTATTCTATGATAGCTGTAGTATATATCTGTACACGAAGAGAGCAGTTAGGTAGTTATAACTAATTAATTAATCTTCCTAACTAACCTAACAGAATCACCTAACTGTCACAAGGTGCTGCTAATATCCCCCCCTCAAGCTGGGAATGGATATTCATCATTCCCAGCTTGTTACAAAGGTTCTGAAAAACCATAGGAGGCAAAGCTTTGGTGAAGATATCTGCAAGCTGCAAGGAAGATGGAACTGGAAGAAGCTTAAGAAGGCCTGAGGTGACTTTTTGACGGACTATATGAGAATCTATCTCGATGTGCTTCGTGCGTTCATGGAAGACGGGGTTAGTGGCAATCTGGATTGCGGATTGATTATCGCAATAGATGGTGGCTGGCTTAGTGAAGTTGTGTCGAAAGTCTTGGAGAAGGTAGGTCAACCACTGCAGTTCGCAGGTGGTCGTAGCCATGGCTCGATACTCAGCCTCCGAGGAACTACGCGAGACCGTTGACTGCTTTTTAGACTGCCAGGAAGCAGGAGATGAACCTAAGTATATGACGAAGCCGGTAATGGATTTTCTTGAGTCTTGGCATCCTGCCCAGTCCGAGTCACTAAAGGCTCGGAGCTGAGGAGTGCCGGTGGCGGAAAGGAAGATGCCTGAGCCCGGCGTTCCTTTGAGATAGCGAAGAATCCGGTAAGCTGCTTGTTGATGAACACTGGTGGGGTTGGACATATATTGGCTAAGCTGCTGTACTGCGTACGTGATGTCAGGGCGAGTATTGGTGAGATATATGAGCCTACCAATGAGCCTTCGGTAAGAAGAAGAAGCTTCCGTTGATAATGGCGTCCCTGCTGTAGCTTGTAGTTTGGTCGAATAGTCCATTGGGGTTACATTCGGTCGACATCCCAGCATTCCCGAATCAGAAAGTATGTCCAAAGTGTACTTTCTTTGACACAAATGGATACCTGAGGAAGAGCGTGCAATCTCCATACCGAGGAGGTATTTCAAATTTCCAAGATCTTTGATTTTAAAAGCTTGATCAAGGAGCTTGATAACATCTTGTATTTCAGATTCGCTGTTGCCAGTTAAGATAATATCGTCCACATACACCAAGAGGGCTGTGATAATAGAACCAGTGAATCGCAAAAATAGTGAGTGATCTGAGTGAGATTTTTCAAAACCAAGAGATATTAGGAGACCCGACAATTTCGTGAACCATTGACGGCTTGCCTGCTTGAGCTCATAAAGTGAACGCTGCAATCGACACACCATTTGTGAGTTTGGAACCGACAAGCCATGTGGAACTTGCATGTAAACTTCCTCATCTAACTCGCCGTGGAGAAAGGCGTTATTTACGTCTAGCTGTCTTAGGTGCCACTGATTAAAGGCAACCATGGCTAGGAGTAAACGAACAATGGTTAGTTTGGCCACTGGAGAAAACGTATAAAGATAGTCAAGCCCCTCCATTTGTGTATAACCCTTTGCTACTAAACGCGCCTTGTATCTCTCTATGGAACCATCCGCTCGATGTTTGATTTTATATACCCATCTGCATCCAATTGCTGTCTTATGAGGAGGTAAAAGAGTGAGTTTCCAGGTGTTGTTTGATTGTAGAGCTTGTAATTCAGCTTCCATGGCTTTAATCCAACAGTCATACTGAGATGCTTCGGCATATGAGGAAGGTTCCACTGTGGACGATATTGACATGACAAAGTGTTTGTGTGTGTGTGACAGTCGTGAGTAGGAAAGTACCGAGCTTAGAGGATAGCGAGAACTCGTCGAAACCTTAGTATCGTGTGAAGAGAGACTATGGTGGTAGTCTTGTAAGTAAGTGGGTGCATGTTTGGGTCATGTGGAGCATCTGGGTTCGTGTTTGGTTCTTTGGGAGAAGGCTGATTCATCTGTGGAAGTGAGTTGTAAGGGAGTATGGTCTGTGGTTTCTTGAATCACAGGTTGTGGGGGCTTTTCTATGATTGGGTCATGGGGACTGATGTTGAAGGATTTTGGGAGTATCGTACTGGATTCTGGATGTGAGGATTGTGTTTCGGGTATTTGCGAAAAATGATCTTCATAGAAAACGACATTTCGTGATGTGATGATGCTATGCAAATGCAAGTTATAGACCAGATATCCTTTAGTGCTAGCCTTGAATCCTATGAAAATGCATGGATGCGCCCTAGGGTCTAGTTTCTTACGATTGGCTTTAAGTGTGCTAGCATAACATAGGCATCCGAAAACGCGAAGGTGTGATATTTCGGGTAAGTGTCCATGAAGCTTTTCGTATGGGGATACATTATGTAAGAATGGAGTAGGTATGCAATTTACTAGGTATGTAGCGTGCAACAGTGCATAGCACCAAAAGTTAGATGGCAAATTAGCTTGAAATAAAAGAGCACGTGTCACATTAAGCAAATGTTGGTGTTTGCGTTCTGCAATACCATTTTGTTCGGGTGTCTCTACGCAAGTGGTTTGATGCATGATTCCTTTTGATGCATAGAAGCTGGGCATAAGAAACTCATACCCATTGTCACTTCTTATCTTTTTAATTTTCTTATTATATTGCGTTTCAACAGAGGCAATGAAGTTCACGATAATGTCTCGGGTTTCAGCCTTAGTGTGCATAAGGTGTACCCACGTGAATCTCGAATGATCATCAACAATGGTCAAAAAGTATTTATGACCGTGCATAGATGGCTTTGAGCAAGGACCCCATATATCCACATGAAGCAAGTCAAAAATATGAGATGCATGAGAGGTGCTAGAAGAAAAGGGAAGTTTCTTATGTTTTGCGTAATGACATGTATTGCATACAAAAGTTTTATCATTCCACAAAATAGGGTAATGAGGCTTCATACATTGTAATCTTTCTGTTGAAAGGTGGCCCATTCGAAAATGCCAAAGGTCTATAGGTATAATTTTGCATTTAGGGTGAATGATGGTCGAGCAAATGACTTTATTCTCTTGATCTGGTATGAGGTGATAGAGACCATGTTTCTCTTCAACTATACCAATCTTCGTACGAGTGCTTGCATCCTGTAGCATGCATGAGGTGGAAGAAAAAATTAATGCACAATGAGTAGAAGATACTAGCTTAGAAATAGAAATTAGATTAAAAGTAAATGCGGGTATGTATAGAACATTGAATAGGGTTATGGATTTTGAGAGGTGCACGATGCCTGAATGAGTGGCATGAACTTGATGACCATTAGGGAGCTTTACGGGAACTGGATTTATGCATTCATATGAGTGAAGATTACTCAAGGAGCAAGTCACGTGGTCCGTTGCTCCTGAGTCCAGAATCCATGGGCTAGTGAAAGATTGGAATGTACCTGGGCTGGAGGGTTTATCTATGGCACAAGACGAAATCGAGGCAACTTGTTTCGTTTGTTCCAATGTCGTGCTTCCTGTTGATGACTGTTTGATTAAAGCTAGAAGAGCCTTGTACTGCTCAGGTGAGAATCGCACAACGTCCTGGGATTCACGATGCTGATTTTGATCTTCCATGGGTTGGCTATCCATCGTCACTACGTTGTTCACAGTAGATCTTCCATTGTAGGGTTTATACCCTGGTGGGTATCCATGCTTTCGATAGCATACATCGACAGTATGGCCCATCCTACCACAATGGGTACACGATTTTCTTCCACTCGTGCCTTTGTTCCTTGTCTCATGATTCAGAGGCATTCCATGTTTCTTGTAACATATATTTTCAGTGTGTCCAATGCGTCCACAGTAATCGCAGATGGTTTTCGCAGCATTAATGGAAACGTCTTTAGGTTCAAAGTTAAGGTTAGGAGAGGAATTACCTAACAATTGTCTTTCTTGTTGCGCCACGTATGAGAATATTTTCGTTATTGCTGGTATGGGATCCATGAGCAACACATGTGATCGAATGTTGGTGTACTGGTCATTCAAGCCACGCAAGAACTGCATAGCTCTATCTTCAAGCTTTCTTTGTGCAATAATGGCGAAGGCTGAGCAGGAACATCTGACGTTGCAGGTACAAGCTGGGTCGGGTCTGAAGTTTTCAATTTCATCCCAGATGACGCGTAGCCGAGTGAAATATTCTGTTACGGAGAGAGTTCCTTGCCTTAGTGTGGACGCTTCTTGCTGAAGATCGGAGATTCTTAAGAGGTCTCCCTGTGAGTATCTCGTCTTCAAGTCTCTCCAGATGTCTTCAGCTTTGTCCATCCAGAGTATGCTTTGCCTTATGGAAGCGGCAACGGAGTGTACTATCCAAGATAGCACCATGTTATTGCACCAGCGCCAAGCTCCGTACGTCCTGTCGGTTTTCAGTGGTTCCGGCGCACTTCCGTCAACGAATTCCAACTTGTTTTTGGCGCTTAATGCGGTAATCATGGAACGAATCCATGAATGGTAATTGGTAGAATCCAGTACCGGGGAGACCAATGCAATGGATGGGTTTTCACTTGGATGAAGGTATAGGTAACTTTCTATATTGTTGAGTGTGGTTTCATTCATGGTGGAAGTGTTTGGTGGAAGAAAAAGAATAGTGAGTGCGCAGCAGAGCTCTCCTCGTTAGAAGAGCTCTGATACCATGTTGAATAAAGCATAAAGCTGCATGAGAGAGAGAGATATAGAAATCATACTGCACGTGTTTCGTACAGCATAAGACTCAGAGTAGGAAGATCAAGAATGCATCCCAAAAGCTTACAATTATTCTATGATAGCTGTAGTATATATCTGTACACGAAGAGAGCAGTTAGGTAGTTATAACTAATTAACTAATCTTCCTAACTAACCTAACAGAATCACCTAACTGTCACAAGGTGCTGCTAATATACTCTCATGTTATTGTAGCATGTTCTTCTTGCCATTTATAGATCAACTCGTTTGTTGATCTTGCATACAAGTTGAAAAACATTTATAAGGTTATGAACTTTAGTTTCATTCACTCGGAAATAAGGACTATTAGTCTCAATATATGGATCTATTTTTGTTCCTCACCCTAAAATGCGACAACACCAATCAAGAAGGCCAAGCATTAGTCGCATACATAGTGAAATGAATGAACCAATATCAAATAAGCCTAAGAAAATGTTCAATGTGTCACAATGAATAACGTCATCTTAGTAATTGTCTATATAAACAATGAAATATATAAAATATCTTATAATATTTTATCTTCTTTTTTCATGCTTAATTAGTATGTGTGTGTTGCTTAGTTATATTAAATTTGGTCTACTTATTGTTTTATTGTTTTTCTTGTATTTCTTAAATTTAGAAATTCTTTAATCACTTATAATTTTATGCTAAAATAAAAATCTATTTTAAATTATAAAAAATTAAGGAAAAAAGTTAACCAAAATTTTCACAGCAAAGACAATCTTGGTTTAATATTAAAAAATGAATTAAAATCGTCAAGCACGTTTTCAGTTAAATTACGTAAAGAAAAACTAAAACACAGAAATTGTCAATGAGGAAACGATTTCTTCATACAAAAAGGAATCAAAAGGAAAATTTTGTTTGCAAGCACGGTTTCTTTGTATGTAAAATCGTATTTAGAATGATAACTTATTTATTTTCGTAAATAATTTAAAAAATATCCATTATAATCATTTTGAAAATAATTGCACCATAATGATAAAAAAGCCGAGAAAGAGTGTTGAAATTATTAAACCTAAATAGTCACATTATTGACAAATGGCGAAAAGAGTTGAGAGGCCATTTAAAAAGCAAATAGTTATCATCATCAATAGTTAATAAAAATGACATGTCATGCGCGCGATAAAAGTGAGAGGACTTAAAAATAAAATAAAAATGAAGAATGCATAAATTTTACTTATATAGCTTAAAACTAAAATGTAAAATTAAATTAGCACTTACACCATCACATGTTTCAATGTTTAAATATTATGATAAATAGACCGGGAATAAAGTAAAATAGCCTAATGCTGCTGTACAAGGGAACAACAAAACACAATTTTGCATTTATATTATATAAATAGTTTAAGTACATGCCTCACTAGATTGAGTTATTGTTATTTGTAAACTTTTGAAGTACATAATTACATTTTATTTGCAAGACAATTGATAGTTAGCAAGATCCTAGTTGAACCTTTTCCAAAAAGCTTAGTTGTTCACATCTCTCTCTTCTCAATATATACGATCATCATTAATTATCTTCCTTTTTTCATATCAAAATTGTGAATACAAAAGATATTTAAGTAGAAAAATATAACGAAAATAACTTTATCTGAAATCTGAACCCATTACTTATCCTTTTCTTTTTCCTGTCACTTCCTTTGTAATAAGCTGTAAGAATAAAATAAATACAAATTTATTTAATGATTTATATGTATTCATAAATTTTTACAAATTTTAATAAAGTTTTACGTATTTAATACTTATACATATATAAAAAGAAATAAGCACAAGCTTTTCACATAGTGATTCCCTTCTAATACGCACCTTATAAACAGGCTCACTGTACAACAATCATCATACCTATAGTAGGAGAAAACGTGACCACAAGTCTTAAGAGGCATGTGATTTACCAGCATTTAAAAATCACGTGATGTAATTTTCAATATTTAAAACAATGACAAAACTTAAACCATATAGGTGTATATTTGAGTTTATTTTTAATATAATGTTAGTATAGAACTTTTTCATTATCATTAAATTAAAGATAATTTTAAATAAAACTTTTAAAATATTTTTTTATAGTAGAAAATTTCCGTATTATTATTATAAGAAGGTCTTATTTTATTAAGACTTTTCGTCCATCATATTCGAATTCAGTCCTTTATGAAGTTTCCCTTATGAGTTATGACAACTATCATAAGAATTAAGGCTATCGATTATAAGTAAGACCAACTACGTAAATCACATGTTATTTGATAGGTTTAAAATTAAATTATTAATATCAGTATATTTTAATTAAATTTATATATATATAATATTATTTTCAATTAAAAATACAATTTTAGAGATTGGAAAGTAAAATTCGAATTTTGATTGAAAAAACATTGTGAATTTTATGTTGAAGATAAAGCAAGCAAGCAGAGGAAGAGAAAAACATTTGGGTGGGGTAAGAAAAAGATAATTAAAGAATCTATGGCGTACTTGAGGTGGGACCCAGAAAGCGGTGTGAATGGTGTATGTGATAGGATCTTAGTAAGGGCAGGGCACTATCAGTGGCAGAAAGAAAACCATATTCATTTATCAGTCTTTCTGTCCCTTCCCTTGCCATGGACGTGCAGTCCTGAAAAAGCATCTGACCCACATGCAAAAGTAAGTATGAGAGAGTGGATGTGTATGTGCTACTCTTACAAATTTTCCTACAATCATTTTATCATAAGTGATAAATGTATTTTATGTTTCTAAAATATTCAATACATTTACTTTTTATTTAACACTTCTCGTTAAAGGTAGGAAAATAATTTAGTAGATATATTCCTTAATTGAAGATAAATAAATTATAAAATAGAATAGAATAAATAAATGTGATTTTTTTATTACATTATTAATGTGAAATATTTATTAATTTTGTCTATAATAAATTTTGGTTGAAAAAGTTAATTAATTATCTTTAATAACTCAATCTTTTCTCACAACTATGTCTTTTCCATTATAATATTCAAACTAATGCTTTACTTAAAAAATTTGAACTTAATTATAGTCAACCAATAATATTTTTAGTAATAAATATAATAAATAATGCGATGATAAATAGAGAGATAATAAGAAAATTTGGATGAAAGTGAAGAAATTATTAGAATATATAAATTACGCTAATTACCTCTTGAGATTTTATGAAATTACACAAATTTTATGTTTCTTCTATTTCTACACCAATCATTTTAATTATTTGAAAAATATACACTTTTGTAAATATTACACTGTGTTCCTTCCATAAGATAAGTCACTATAAATGTTAAAAACAAGATAAATTATTGTAATTTTACGTAATCTCAGATGTTGTTAGTGTAATTTATTCAAATTATTAAATAATTTTGGACTATTATTATTATTTTTTATGAGCAGTTAGACCAGAATGTTTTTAATTAATCATTACATGACAAGTAGTTGAGTGTTATTTTTTTTGGAAAAAAAAATTGAGACATTTCACTACTTATGATGTAGAGATTGATCAAGATGGGATCTAATAATTTATGGTAAAAGTGAAATGGAAGAAAAGTTGAATGTAGAAATATAATAATTCGTATATTATATATATTAAATAGCTTAAAGGGACAAAAGGGGAACTTCAAAAAACACTCACTTTACTTCTTTTCAAACCCCTTCCTTTCTTGGCTTTTGTTTTGTGTTTCTTCATCTCTCTCTCTCTGCATCTCTAATAATACAATTGGGCTGGCATTTGCCGTGCAATGTGAATCTGTAACTGAGCTTCTGTACCATTCCCTGTGGGTCCAATAAAAGTCCTTTACACCTTTGATTTTTAGTAAACCCATAAACTTTCTTGTCTTTTGCTTTCAATTTGGATTCTTTACTCTGCCACATACAGTTTGATGGTTGCATTGCATGCCAAAAATAATGGTCTAGTTATTTCATTTATGCCACTTCTACATTTATGTTTACACCCTTGCTTAATTACATGTACAAAATATAAAACAAATAAATTGTTATTAAACAAAATTAATAGTGTTTAACAACTTTTTAAGTGTATATCTATATATACCTTGTTGAAGAAGTGAGAGATGTAATAAGAGAAGAAGAGAAATGAGGTATAGAAAGATATGGTAGCATTAATTGCATGCCAAAATAATGGTTCAGTTGCTTTATTTATGCCACTTCTTATGTTTATATATAGTTATTTACAACCTTGCTCAACTAATTACATTTATGAAATCAAGTGTTTAACAATGCTTTAAGTGATCAGTCAAAAAAACAATGTTTTAAGTGTATATACTTCTTGATGAACTGAGAGATGTAATGAGAAAGGTTTAATAGATTAACAAAAAAATGAGTTATAAAAGGAAAAAAAAAAACTTAGTTTCCTTTGACTTGACTTCATTTCTTTACTATTGTGCTTAGATGAAGTCATCTTTACAGTTATGTAAAATAGTTTTTGAGACTAGTTTTTGTACCGCGAGTAGTTTACGTATGTTAGGGTAACAAGTTAAAGCTGCATGCACGGATGCACAACTACCTATACCTGAAAATTGAAGATTATAGATTGTATGAGGAACTGAAACTCTTTTGTCCTTTGTTGAAGCTATTTTTTGTCTCTGCTAAACCAGTTGTTTATACACATATCAATTTGTTAGCATTCATCTAAATCATATAGTATAAAATTTGAACATCGGAAGAAGTAGACATGACGGGAAATCATACTTTTTGCTCACAAGTGAATAAAAATATGGAAAGTTTTAACATGTCAATATGTTTAGAATCAAACGAAAAAACCATTAAAATAATAAGTAGAATCCAAGGGCTATTGTAACTAAACTGAACTTAAAACCTTCAGAATTATGTAGAATCCAAGAATTATAAAACTATACCAATATTCTTATGAATGTCACAATTGAACTAGGAAAGAAATATACAGTTTGAAGAGCATTCTGATTAGCCTGCACTTTGGCCTTTAAATGGAGAACTTTTTTGGTTAGATAAAATGCAAGATTCCATGTCTTCAATTTTTTTATATGATCCACTAATATTTATCCTGCACATGATATATCCACTGATTACATGATTTAAACAAACTATCTAGAAATCAAATGGCATTGGCAGAAGAGTAACAAATAATCACTAGCAATAGAACATGAGCTTCTTGATGTTTTCACTAAGTTTAGGTAGAGGTGCTGTCTTTGGAGGAGCAGCTCTGGATAGTGTAGATGTGCTTCTGAATAAACCTAAGGACTCTGATCTCTCAAGGTAGAGTCTGCCTCTATATGCAGCCAAATGTGCATAATATGCAGGAGGCACCAAAGAAATTGGCTTGGTACACCTAACAAAAGTGTAGCACAAGTTGTAAACCAGTTTCTGAAGTTCATCAGAAGTAAACTGGTTTTCATCCCACAAGACATGGTAGTGAGTTGGCCTACTTGTTCCTTTAACACCCCAATGGCTACAAAGATAGAAATCAAACTCCTTTGGATGAGTGATCACAGAATCAACCACAGTCCCTGGAGGAATGTTTTCATATAGAAAATTGTTTTTTTGAGTTGAAGACTGGTCAGTTTCAAAGGGAAACAACCTTGTGTGATGCCTCTTTTGCACAACTGCAAAAGTAATGGTAGGTTTGTAGCCAGGAAACCTTGAGCATGCACACCTGATGGATTGAAGTTCCTCTTCCAGCACTTTGTAAAACTGAGTTTCACTGACCCCGTCTCGGAAGAAAATGATTCTGTTAGGGAGTTTCTCTACCTCCTGGTAAAAATCATCAAGCAACTCCCCCACCATTGCGCCTAGGTCCAGGATGATTTCTTGTCTATGTGTTTGAGACCTTATTCTTGAAATGTACTTGTTTGCTGTTGGCCAATTCATGCTGCCGACGACAGCAGCGACAGATGGACTGACATCATCTAGAGGGTGAGGATGTGTCACATCTGCACCCATGAATATCACCGGCTCGTCAATATGAAAGAGGCGCGGTAACTGCGATGGCAATGAGTTGTACAAGGCAACTGTGCATCCACCAACTTTGGCGTTGATTTTGAGGGCCAAATTGGCCAAAAATTGTGAACTCAACTTGTTGAGATTGGGGTACAGGCAGCATTGGCTCACAACACCAACACTTGTCTCAGCAATTCGTTTCAAGTCTGCATACCCTTTGTGTTTTCTCTCCATTATGCAAATAAGAAGCTGGAGATTGTTTGAGGCTGTCCTCAGGATCCTCTTGAGCTTAGATTCCAAAAGGGTGACATTGTTAAGAATTTGGATTGATTCAAACTGGGGACTAATAACTGTGTTCTTGTTAAGAAAAATGCCCAATTGTTCACACCTTTGACATAACTGGTTTATGAATCTGGGGACATTGGACTTCTGGTCAGGTGTGCCCCCAAAACTAATTAGTGCCCACCTTTCAATTGTAGTTCCTTCGAAGACATGTCCATCAAGAAGGTTCCACTGGCGGTCGTGACGTGAAGGAGTCAGGTTTCTCACATGACCTCCATCTCCAAGCTTTAGTTTGGGAGGGTGAAGAATTCTACCAGTCAACTTTGTCATTTCTCTTGATACTTGGAGTTTGAATTCTTTTTCCTGATCACCACTGTCAAAACGATTACATTTCAAGGCATTAGAAAATAATACAAAAGCAATATGAATATGCAAAAGTAAAAAGTCAAACAAAGGATCCATAGAAGTACATATGAGGTTAAGAACCATATTATATATTCAACAAACAAGAAAAATGGAACTACTATAATATGTAGTTAACTACCTGGTAGGCCCAACAGTTCCTCTCATGACTCCTTCGACAATGGTTTTTCGTTCTCCCGGTCTTTGGCAGCCCATTTTGAGTATTCTTGCTGTTTGATCATCAGACAGTTTCCCAAGGAACTTCTGGCCTTCACAGATCACACAAAGCTCCATAGGGAGATAACAAGGCTTACTCCTACTAATTTGCAAGCATGGCAGTTTTCTGAATTGTATGTCATAGTTATACTGATCTTTAAAGTAATTCACCAACCTCAGATTCTTCCCATCTCTGTCAGCAAACCAAAGATTTTCAGTAACCTCCTCAGTCAAGCCATAGACACGATATCGTTGAACAGTTTCTCTATGGCAAACGAAGACCCTGATGTTCTTCAATGCCTTCTCCACTTCCTTCCTCTCTTCACCGGTTAATTGAGCTGTCTTTCTTTGAGACAGGTCTCGAAGAAACTCGAGGCGCTTCTGCAAGTATGCAATCACTCCTATGCTCTCATGGAAAGCAGTTACTGAGAAATCCACGTTGAGAGCAAGTCCTTGTTGTGTTGGTCTAAGACTCTGAAAGAAGCCTCTCAATCCAACAGCTCCTCCACCAATGTCTTTGCTTCTTCCCATTGAACTTGAATAGAATGACCTCCCTACAGGTATGCATTTCTCGGTTGGACTTTCCCTAAGAACTACATCCAAAGCATGCAGATAATCCTGTGGAAGTGGAATCCAATCATCATCCTCTTTGCTCAAATAGTTACTCAACTCCTTCCCATTGATCTTCGAGACCAGTTTGATATTTATCCTGAAAAGTTTAAGCTGTTCATGCTTCTCTTTCAAGTCAGACATTTCTCCATAAGGTGAAGTCAGCTTGCTAGTGGGGATTGGGAGGCTTATGTAGAACTCAAGCTTGTCATTTTGGAATTCAACTGGACTATAAAGATTCTTTCTACCATCATATGCTGGAGTAGCACCACAGAGGACCGCAGAATTGTTATTTACCAACTTCTGCTTGATTGCTCTGGCAACATCCTTGGAGGGATGAGGAGTGATTTCAACATTGTAATGATATATCTTCTGTGATGGATCAAATTGCACCAAAAAGTGGTTGGCAAGAAGAGAGATCACAGAACCTTCTTTGCCACCAGAGTCTGGCCTCCTTGCAACAATTACTGCCTGTGGCTTCCTTGCTGGAATGAGTTTCTTCCCATCATCTCCTTTTAAGGATGCCTTAGTTTGCTGCTGAAGTTCCTTCGGAGCTGAATCAGTGTAAGAAACAAGATGGTTCATAACTTTACCAATTTACTTTGTTGCCTATGGATTGCTTCAAAGGAGGGGAAGAGGTAAAGGAAAATTAAACCTTTTCATTATTACACAGACAAAAGTTTGGACCTTCTATTTTTCCTCTCCTTCAAACTTTTGAACCAAACAATACTTTTTTTTCATCAAAATTCCTGCACTCTTCTCCAGTTCCTTTCAACCAAACAAACAGTATGGTAAGCTCAAGTTACCAACTCCTTGTGCTCATTAGATGTCTATTTGTTTCCACAGGAAAAAACAGAATTTCTAGAAAAGTTTAGTAAATCTATTTTTGTAAAAAAATATTATTATTACAAAATATTCTGTTGTTTGTTTCTTCAAAAGTAAGTTATTGAGAAGTTCCTTTGGATTATATAAAAAAATATTTTTTTATCATGCACCCTATTAAAAGTAACTACTTATAAATTAACCATTTCCCATATTAGTTACAATAGCATGGACCAATTTCTTGTAGGAGATAAATGTTTAACAAAACACTAAATATTTCCTCAAAGCAAGCCATGATGTATATACAAGCAAGTATTGATACTAGATTCAATGATTTTGAAAATACCATAATAGCACTTTCTAGGAATATAATTCCAGCTTCAGAAACTGGAGCCATGAATCTAGAGTAATTGTAAACAAATTAAAGAATGAAAATTACTAATATAATTAAGGCCTTGACTTTGCTTATAAGGAAACTATTTTATCCCCAACCTAAATTCACTAATAACTAGAACAACCCTTGCACTTTTTTTCTGATATAGCCCTGAGCCTGACAGACACACCAGATAAAAAAAAACAGAAAAAGAAAAGGAAAAGGGACCCATGAACTGGGACAGCATAGTGAATAGGAAAATCCACCGTACTTCAGAATATGCTAATATTGGCTTCAACAACTGGCACCAAAAAAAGGGAAAAGGAAGAAAGACTTTCAACATCGCTAGCTCGTAGGAGAAAAAAAGAATTAAAAAAGAAAGATGTTGAGCGAATAAAATCCAATCATGAAATACTACTATGGAGAGAAAGAGTTGAACAATTTTTTTCCCCACAACTGTTTAATAAAAGAGAATACATTGGAGTACTACTTTTGACAAAATCAACATAGAAACTTAAGGCATCAATTGCAGCAAGTGGCACACTGATCTGAAGTTTTTTTCCCCCCCAACAAGACCATGGACCAAACCCTTCGTGATTGAAGTTTAGAAATACATCAATATATAACTACATATAAAAATAAATATATAAATTACAACCCCAAATGAAATGTTTCAAAAATACACATACTACATACAAAAGAAACAGCCAGAAATGGTTTCTTCATGGTATTGCCATGATGAGGCTTTTTTTTCCTTTTTATGTGAGAAATGAGAAGTTAAAGGAAAATTGAATTATTTTTTCCAAGAAAACCAAACAAGAAGGCCTAAAGATCAATTTTTTGTCTTCTGAATTAACAAAGCAAGAATGCAAGCAAAAGGGTGAGTTTGAAAGTGAAGGAACAATGCTAGTGCTTACCAGGATCAAGTGGTGGCTGAGAGAGCTTGTAATCTGAGGACGGGGAGCTATTGAGCATGCATGGAGGTTTGCGCAAATGGGTTTTTGATTTGATGGTGAGGTTCGGAGGGAAGGGTGGAGTCAAAGGAAGTTGTTGAAGAGGTATAAGAGAAGGTAGAGGAAGAAGAGCTGGGTAGTATCTCTGATACTTGTTCTGGTTGTTGCAAAAGCCAAGCTGAGTTGAGTATTGTAGCAGCTGATGATGATGGTGATGGTGCTGATAGTGATGATGATGGTGGTGGTGGTGGTGGTGATGGTGATAATGATGATGCTCATGAGAGTTGCCTCCATTCCTGAAGCTCCTTCTTTTGGTGGTGAATTTCTGGTTGGCATTGGTTGAGTCCTCTGTCTCTTCCATGGCTTGATCAAGAGAAAAAAAGATGAAAGTGTGTGTGTGTGTGTTTAGAGAATATATGAAGATGGGGTTGATTTGGTTTTTGTGCTTTCACTACAAGTTTGAAGATGTGACAACAGAAACTACATAAAGTATTTAGAGAGAAGAAGACACAGGAGGACGGAAGGAGAGAACTTTGGGTTTTATTTAGCTTCTGGAGGTTTTTATATGCACTAGTATTTGAGATTGGTGTGGTGGCAATATCTTTTAGGAAAAAATAAATGAACACTCCAAACACTATTAAACATTTAGTTAATGAGAAAAATATAAGTATGATAGGATGTAGGTTGTGATAGAAAGAAAAATATAATAAAAAATAATATATATTTTAATGAAAAAAATGAAGAAAAAAAGATAGTAGTAGTATTAGAAGAAAATTGGCAAGTACCCTTGGAGTTGCATTAAATGAGAGGGTAAAATGGCAGTAACCAAAGAGGTATTGTCTTTATGCAGTTTGCAATCTGTCTGTATAAGAGTGTATGCTATGTTTAGGGGCATTTATACCATCTTACATGGTCCTTGACTCACTGTCAAACACAACACTGGCCTACACTTTTTTCCTTTGAATATGTAATGGGAAGTCAAATTAAGAGGGAAAGACAGACCAAAGAAACCTTCACACACACACACACACTCTCTCTCACTAGTTTATTATTTGTTTATTGGATTTTACATTTGTGCTTATGGGGATTGGGGTTTCATCTTCCACTTGGATGGATCAATTTGAGTTCACATTTTGTCTCTCGTTTCACTCTGGTCTAAACATCATCATCCCTTTGTTATGTCACTATTGTTGTCTGTATTGTGCAGGCTTAAACCATTTTCACGCATTGAATTTTTCCAGCTTGGTTTCCTGTGCTCTGCTTATTTCGTCATCACCACACCACTCTTCTTCTTCTTTCATATCTCCTACATTTTGCATAATTGGGACCACTTCTACAAGCATGAAAATGGCTAAACATGTTTGGAATTGATTTTATATAGGAAAATCATCTTTTTAAAAAAATTTCTCAAGGAATTGGTAAAAATAGCAGTAAAAAAAAGGAATTGGTAAAAATCAATTTAGAGTTTAATACCATACATTATTACTATAATGTTTTTTACTATATAAACCAATCAAAAATCTATTTTAGTATAACTTATAAGATAATTAACTATTTTAATTTTCAACAAATTTATTATACATATCATATTATAGAGTAACAATGTAAAAAAAAAAAACTTTCACAATGTCAGTAAATATATTATTTATTCATAAATTTAATTTAACATACTGATAAAAAAAAATAATTAAACATGGAAGCAGATATAATCTTTAGTAAATTAGTTTTTATTTGTGAACATAACTTTAGAGCGAAAAATATTTAGAACATGTTTGGATTAAATTTTGTAAATTTAAGTGGGTCAAAA
Organism: Glycine max; assembly: GCF_000004515.6. Taxonomy (NCBI): domain Eukaryota; kingdom Viridiplantae; phylum Streptophyta; class Magnoliopsida; order Fabales; family Fabaceae; genus Glycine; species Glycine max. The sequence continues at coordinate 10,747,944 of NC_016089.4, read as the reverse complement.
CTTAAGTTTGCAAAAATAACCCGTCTTTTACATAATTGAGATTATAGGTAAAATTTTCAAGTACAAACATACCTTTGAGGTAACTAAACATGTCACCAAAATGAATTTATTTTTCAAACTGAATTTGATGCTCCCCACCCATAAAACCAAACATAGCCTTAACCTTGAGCACACGTGCATCTAATAAATCACAGAAAAAATTCAGTCTAAGGATAAATAAGGCATAAATTTATCAAGTAATGTTCTGTTTAGAACTTCAGGCCTAGAGATACCTATCATTTTCTGTTCCTTTTCATTCAACTCCCCTGGATAAATTTAGGTTCATTGCACATAGCAATTGAAAGGAGATTTAAGCTCAACCCCTTGTCTAATCCAGAGGTAAGGCAGATTTTTCATGATACTAGTAATTAGAACTACATTAAAAAAACTGTCAACAGAGAGCATAAGCTATTTCATCATGCTTATGTCTTCCTAATTTTCTTTTTAGTTCAGTTTGATCTAATCTTTAATCCTTTCATTTGCCTCATCTTTAGTCTACATAATCAGTGTTGGTGGGACGTAAAAGGGCCATTCATGCATTCAGAAGGTGGGTCTCTCGAGACAAACATCGGTTGAATGTGATGATGGGGCTGTGTTATGTATGTGGCCATTAACATAAGTTTAGTTTAAATGTAAATCACATAGCCCCACTAGTCTCCATAGGCTTTAATGCTGTTTACAATGTCTTTTTTGTCATAATTTTGTCTATACTTACTGATGTAACTCTCAATTTAATTATACACTGCTTTCATAATCTTTCATAACATGAAATGATTCCTTCATTCTTTTATAAGCTATATATTAGGTAATATATGAGTCTATTTTTATTTTATTTTTATAAATGATTCAAAGAATATTCATATGAATTTAACGGTAATACACTAATAGTTAAAATAATTATATAATATTATCTAATTACAAATTATCTCTTATATGATTTTCAAAATAATAATTATAAAAATTAATAAATTTATTATATATGATAGTTTAAAATAAATAATAATATAAATTTTTTTTTTCTGTATTCGTATATAGTTCTCGCCTATGGTATAAAACGGTCATTATCCTTAAATATGTTTTATATTTCAAAATCATATGTTATGATATTGACAATAACTTGACCACAGACATTTAAGCATAATCCTTTTTTTTCTTTCCATTCCCCTTGCCCTCTGTTGGCATTGGGTAAAACCAACTTTACATAATATGGAAGTTTGCCATGTGAAATGATTTCATTAACTAAGTGAAAATATTAATATAATACTCTATTAATTGTGTAAGGGACATGTAAAACCTATATTCCACCGCCATTTGATGAACTGAGTCCATTTAAAATTTTTATTCATTATCAACCAAAGAGGGTAAGAAATATCATTTAATGCTACTAATTGAGAAGTTGCAGAATGATTCTTTCTGAATTGAGAGTGGAAGTCATAGACTTTAAATCCTAACCAGCCCTAAATTTGTGATGATCCCTATATCTTCACTTTGCTTTCTGTCCACTTTCCTGTAGTAAGGTTTTTTAAACAATGCTGCATCTTAAAGGTCACTTTTATTTGATTTTAATCTAAATTTCTATAAGAATGTTTATTAATTCAAAAGTGATTTTCTATGGTGACTTAATTTACTGATTCAACTGTGACAGTTATTACTATTCTTTTCTGTACATTCCATGGAATATGAATATAAGATATAGTCGTAAAAAGTGAAATCAGACTACACTGGCATTACCTAAGAAATTTCAAAACTTTAATTTATTATTGTTGTACTTGTGATATGCCTGCCATGAAAGATACAGCACGAGGAATCACTCCCTTTTCATGGTTTTGTGCCTGCCATATTTCTGTTCTTATAATTCCTAATTCCCAGATTCACCAAACCACATACAAGATTCTTTTCTTTCGTAGTTTGGAACTATGATAAACTTTCAGTAATAGGGATGCAATTTAATAACATCGCTGCTAACAATGGTGTTTCTTTTAATAAAATTATTTTTAATGCCACTAAGGCTAACCATTGAAATTTGACATAACTTTCTCAAGCTGCTACAATGTTGTTTTATCATTGGAAACTTTTTTGGACGATAATTTTGTTGGTGTAGTCTTTAGAGACAGTTTATAATGATGTGGTAGACATCTAGCAATTGATTTGGTTGTCTAGGTAATATTTTTATTGTATATTTTTTTTAGTCTTAAATATAAAAAAAATATTTTTTTTCTTAAATCTAAAAAAAGAAAATTAATTTTATGTTATTTAATATTATTTTTTTAAAAATATTTTTTATTTAATTGATGTGTTAATTTTAATAATTTTTTTATTTTTTATATCAAATTTTAATAAAAAAGTACTTTTTAATTAAAATTAATATAATTAACTAATTTTCTTAATTAACGTTGTAACATTCCATTTTTCGTAAAATAAATTAAAAAAATTTATATTTAAAAATAAATAGAGTTTTAGAAAAAAAATGATGACATTTTTATAATTAAATAAATAAGGAGAAATAACTTTATTAATTAAAATAATGGTTTGAAGGAAAATAAAAAAATATATTTTATTTATTCATTTGATAGGAAATAAAATAGAGTTTTTTCTATAAAAATAGAATAAATAATAGGCTGACCCTAGCTATAAATAGATACATACATTTTATATTACTCAATTTTTTTTCCCTTTCAAAATCCTCTCTTTTTCCTGTATACACCCAAACCAAATCTATCTCTGATGATTTCAGAATCGTTAACCATTGGATCATCGTGAAATTTTAACACAAGGTTAGGAACTTATTTTTGCACACAACCACCGTTGGGATTTTTAAGATAATGTCTGTGGTGGAAGAAATGTCCCTCGCACTGAGCTTTCTCTTTTCTTGCATACACCAAAATTTGTCTCAGTAAAACTATGATTCCAGACTCGTTAGTCATTGGATCATCGTAAAAGTTAGATACCCTATTTAAAATTAATTTACTCACATCTCCACCGTTGAGATTTTCAAATTAATTTATGTGGAGGGATAAATACTCATCGCACGCAGACAGTGGAATGAAGGATTCAATCCCTTCTCTTTCTCTCTAACGCTCAGAAACCCTAGCAGAGCAACCAGAGGAAAAACTTGAGAAATCTCAGGAAATCGCTAGAGATGCTGCTATCACTGCTAGAATACACATGTGAGCCCGCTTAAAGGTAATGGATGATTTTATCGTGATTAAGGTTAGAATGAACATGTGTAGAGATCCTCAGAGAATTAAATTATGATTTATTTTGAGATGTTTATTGAATTATAATTTTCCTTTACGATTATAAATACGATATTGTTGTGTTTGACAAACCAATTGATGTCCTCATGTGAATTGGTTGATAAACTTGAGTGCTCTTGGTGTTTTCATGTTTTTGACATATGATTTTGATTCATTGATTTAATATGATTGTGTTGAATTGTTTGAGGGGTTTTACTTCTCATGTTGTGAGAATCATTTTGTATAAATTTTATATTGAGATTATGAAATGGTAATTCAAATCGTGAGTAAGTGACAAATTGAACTTGTAATGAATGGTGAGATACATGTGTATTGAGATATTATATGTATTAATTTATAAGCTATGAATTGTACAATAACACAATTGTAAGATCCTTTAAGGGCAACGGGTTTTTGCGCGACGAGTATTGTGATGAAATCCACTATGGGAACTCGACAAGTTGAATCACTCTGAGGCGCGACGACTTAAAATGATTTTGAAAACAATTGAGTAATTATGTGTATTGCATAGTTCATAGGTAAAGTCTATGTGTGTGTCATTGTTAACTCATTGGCAAGTGTACCAAATCGTCACAAGTAGTAAAGTACTCGGAAGTCCGAGTGTCGAATCCACAGGGACTTTGTTTGTACTTAGATTAATGCAAATCCAATTTAAAAGCAAGAGATAAGAATTTAAAATAGAAGATAAGTGAAAGAAAAGATAAGATATTTAAAGATAAACTTAGAAGATAAAAGAAAAGATAAGATATTTAAAGATAAAATTAGAAGATAAAAGATTGAAAGATCAAAATAAAAGATAAAATATTTAAATTGTGATAAAGATAACTACTTCTATGAAATTCAAATAAAGTCTAAATCTACTAAGCCTAACTACTTACTCCTAATAAAACCCAACAGTAAAACAAGGAATAACTACTTCTAAGAAAAACCAACAATAAAAATAGGGAATAAAATCTATATATTAAAATTGTTAAAACCTAACAAGTCTAATCAGCCTAGATATATGGATTCAGGATTTGTCTGTTATCAATATCAGCAAACTAATTCTGCCCCACATCTATCCATCTACTTGCCCCTGATGCCTCATGATGACAAGCCTACCTTAATTACCTATATTCAAAATGCCCTTTGCGAAGACTCAATAACTAAGATGCATTAAGTTTACATTCTAGACATTTGCTAAAGCATCGACATTGAGGCATTAAGTCATGCTAACCCAATGATTTCTTTATTTTATTGTTCTATTAAGCGTTACCCTTTCCCGAGTGGCCTAACCCTTAAAATCGATTCACGCATTCATTCATTATCCCTAATTAAGCTTTACCCTCTCCCGAGTGGCCTAAAGACTAACAGAAAACAAAGTCCGAGATGCAGAATAAGCAAGAAAGAAAAGCAGATAAAAGAAATTGGAAGGAAAAACCCTCTAAAAGATAACCCGATAATTTCCTCCTTTTAGTGTTCTCTTAAGTGTTACCCTCTCCCGAGTGGCCTAACCCTTAAAACAGATTCAAGTATTCATTCCTTACCTCTAATTAGGCTTTACCCTCTCCCGAGTGGACTAAACCCTAACAGAAAGCAAGTTCCGAGATACATGATGTAAAAAGAAAGAACGATAAATAAATAAAAGAACTTGAAGGGAATTCCTCTTTTTATTGATAACTCTTGAAATGCTCCATACATCATTGGCTTTTTAGGCCTGTCAGGCCCTAGCTAGGGGATTAGTCACTCATAGTCATGAGGGCTTTACAATGAGAGGAGAGGTGAAAGAAAGAAAAGGAGTAAATGAAACCCCTAGGAGAGGGGATTCTGTGGTGGTGTCCTCCTTTGGACTGGCTTTCTATTTATAGCTGTTGAAGTGGGCTTTGGGCCTTTGTAGGCGCGCTTAGTGTGTGTACTTCCTGGCCCGCTTAGCCCGTGACGCGCGCTGAGCGCACGTATTGGACGGGGCCTTCTTCAAATTTTCTTCTTTTCTTCAATTTTTCTGCCCTTTTTGCTTGTTACACCTCCAATTTTTATATCTGCAACCAAAAATTCAATTTAATTAATTTTCTAACTTTTAATCACAAATAACTGCTAAATAATTAATTTCAGGCCAATATTTGACAAATTTTCTACTATCAAAATACAATTATTTAGCAGTTATCAGTCATGTATATATTAATATTGTATGATGCGTATATGATTCATGACGTGTGATAACATGTTGCTTTGGAATTATACCATTGTGATTGAGATTAAGTGTATGTGATGAAATTGGGCATGTATTGAATTGTAATATACATGTGTATTGAGATGTTGTGTGCATCGAGTTATTAGCTATGAACTATACAATCACATGATTGTAAGACCTTTTAAGAATGATGAGTTAATGCGCGACGAGTATTGTGATGGTAACCACTGTGGGGACCTGACGAGTTTAATCACAAGCGCAACGAGATAAAATTATTTTGAGAACAATTGACGAGTCATGTGTTTTGTACAGTTCATAGATAGAGTCTGCATACTAAAATATTTTCTGGGTTAAACCTGAATCAGGAGGGAGAGGACCTGACGGACTCTTTAGAGTGTAGGCCTTGAGGGTAAATACACTCAGTTTGATTGTTCCTTGAAGCCTATGTTGATCTCATAAGGTTGGAGTGTTATCGCAAAGCAGGGTGACCCTAAATAGTCTCCACATGATTTTACCGAGTGAGAGTGGTTTGACTTACTAGTGTGTGGTTTGTCTTGTCATGTACTCCTGGGCGCCCAATGAGATTTTTCACTAACATGGTACCACATTGCATATATGATTGAGTCTTAGTATATCTGTTGCATAACGCTTGTGTATTGATTGGTTGAGTGATATTGTGTTTAACCCTTGAGTACGTGAATGATGTGAAAATAAATGAGGCATGTTGTGTTGAGGTGTGGTGTTGCACGACAAGGGGTGGAATGACATGAACTGTATTTAAGTAAGTTGTATTTCATTTATATGATATGTATATCTATGTTGTCTCGTTTCTCTCTATCAGTTAGGAATGTGATAACTCACTCCTTGTGTGCTATTTGTGTTTGGATTCTGTGATGATCTAGAACTTTGTGTTCGTGGGAACAAATGGTTAGATTGTAAGCTATGGAGAACCTTATGCTAGAGAACGCTGAAACACAATGCTATGATAGGATGTGATATTAGGGTACAAGTTTCTATATTAATTGCATGAAGTCTTGGACGACTTTGTTTTGAGCCGAGATGATTTTATTATTTATTTGGATAAGTTCTATTATGATGTTAGAAAAGTAAATGTGAGTCTTTTACCCATTGAAATGCTTTTATTTAAATATATTTTGAAACTTTTAATTAATTTTGCATTCTTATTTCTTTTATTATTAGTATATATATATATATATATATGGGGTAGCTGCTGTCATAGATGGAACATATACATTTTCCCTTGAGTGAGTGCTTGTTTAGTTCTACCATGAGAAATATCAATTGATTATTACTAGCTAGTAAAGATACAAATGTCTGCTATTACTAGTAGTATATAGAGATAGTTTTAATGATGTGGTAGACACCAGTAGTATTAGGTATAAATAATTATGTCATCAAAGTTTAAATTGAGTTTGATTAGAAGTGATAAAAAGTAACCTGTGCTAAATTGAAAATTTTACATCAAATTTTACAACAAACTTACTTTCAGGATAAAAAAAATTCCAACATAAATTACTTTAGTTCAAAATTAATTTTATAAAATAAATTCTGTAAATGTTCACCTAAATTCACACTAAAGTTCTCTCTCTTTGTATTCACTTTTTTTGTGTGTGTTCATGTTATCTCTTCAGTTAAGAGTTGTGTTAATCACTCACAAATAATGTTAATGAATGTTTTTTTTATGAATTAATGTTAATGGATGTTATGTGAGCTATATGAGAAAAATATTGTGCTTAATTAACATTTCCGTCCAAGAAAACAAAAGAAAATAATTTCATCTTTTTGTCCTGTTTTCTTTCCCTTTTCTTTTCCTTTAAATACATCTAGCCAAACATAGAAACTGGTACCTCCTTCAAGCAAAAACATTAATAGGAAAGCTGAAAAAAGAGATAAGAGTTTAATATTTTGATCTAAATACATAATAAAGATACTAATTAAGGTGAATTTTCAATTTCATTTTTTCCGTTTTAGTAAGTATTAGTAGTATAAAATAGTGGATATCTCAAATGCTTAACCGATTAATTTATATGATTCTGAAGGAATTCACTACTCTATTTCATAGGACATTTGATCCCATTTTAGTGTCATGGTGTGTATATAGAGATAAGAACAAATATTTCCAGAGTGGCATCAAAGTGATTGAGAGCTCATTTTTGTTTTTACTTGTCACCTCTTGTTCATTGCTTATGACATGGTTGAATTCATTGTGCATAATTTTGCTTTGAAAAGGAGTATAGGGAATCATAAACTTCCCTTGCATTTTTTGTCGTTAAATGGATACCAAAGAGGACCAACTGTACAAACATCAGTATCAATAATTGATAGGCAAAATATATGTAGTGGTTGGCATACATAAGTATCAGTTCACTAGTTGTGTTGTTGAGTGGTTGCTCTTGAAAATCATTATAAAAAAAAAAGATCATTAAGAACTATTTTATCCAACATCTGACTCATCTCTTAGTGATGATGTGGACATGTGGTTTATGGTTTTCCTAGGTAATTTATTTATTTTTTATCAACATGGTTTTGCTAATTGCTTAAATAAATTATAATGGATATTATGCTATGCATCCTGCGTACATATTTTGTTACCATTTCCTGATACTGTATTTTTTACTCTGGTATTGGATTAGGACAACCGTTTTTCAGATCTGTGATATAAACCTAAAAGGTTACTACCATGACTAAAGAGAATAAGATGAAATTGAGATATTTCATTTATTTATAATAATAGATAAAGATGACTGCATTTATATAGTTTTAAGTGATATCAATGGATAATAATTATTCAAATGTCAACATTATATTATTTTAACAAGTAAAATAAAAATTATAATTATAAAAATAACTCTATCTTATATAGTCCTTGAACCATTTAATTTTGGGCTTAGAGTCCATCCTATCAATTTGACAAAGATTGAGTCTAGGTTCAACGGGTATAAATGTTTACTTGGGTTTATTATCCAAATTAATTCAATTTATAAGTATAGATGAAGGTCAAAATTAGGGAAAAAATTTGTTACATGACTTTGTGAACATTTGAATAGTATATCACACTTCTTAAAGTAAATTAATCTTGTCACTACAATCAGAGTATATATTGTCCACGAGTGGCCTTGGGTCTCATGCCAAGAGATCTAACTCACTTTAGATTCCCATAAATACGACTAACATCAATGTAGTAAGTAAACATTGATTGCATACCATCACTTTGATGGAATATTCACTAACGTGAGCATCATAGGGTCTTTCGAAGGTACACATCAATTCAAACGATGCTTAGGCCACATTGGAGAACTTATTCACTCTCTTAAGGTCTTAGACCTTATTTTGCTCAAATGTCTCTTTCAATCAATGTTTACCAGAGCTTGTTCTTGGTCAATAGTCAACCTTTAAAACATTAGCCCAATCCATTTAGGAAGCATCACTTGATGTTGTTTTGAGAATTTGATAAATCCCCAAAGGTCAAGTGGAGGTGATTTGCCCTATAATGTTTATAATGACCACATTCCTTCTTGGTCTCTTTCACCGATGCTACAACTAGTCTACAAAATTATGGTTGAGTGTAGAATTGTAGTTGTTCATCTGATGAATGAACTAATATGTCGCCTTCAAGAGTATATCAAAGGACTAATTGAACTATTAACATTGGTTCAAATTAAAAATCGCTGTTGAATTGTTTATTCTCTCATACTTATTCAAACTCCTGACCTTCTTGCTCTTTATACATGCTTTTTGCAAACCATAATTTCTCTCTCGATCCCCACTGCCACCATGAACCCAAACCCCCCACCACCATGACCCTGCAACTGCCACTATCACCTTACCTCCACTTCATCATGGTCATCAAGAATCACACAATCATTAACATTGACATTATTATTTTACTCACTCATCTTTTTCACTGTCTTCATTACTCAAGTAGTAATCACTCTTAAGTCCATGATCATCAACGTAAAATCTTCATCACTAGTCACACCATAACATCATCACTTTCCTACCATTAATTTGATTTCAATCTTGCAATGGATAGGTGTGTTGATTCACATTTTGCTTCTTATCAAGAGTTTTGATTGTGATAATTTCATCTAAGTTGTTTTTATTATGTCAGGCAGGATAGATGGCAATATCATGTGTGGAATTAAATGCTTGTATCATTGTTTGATTCAAGGTTTGGAGAGGGAGATCGAACATCCGTTTACAATACAAGCTATGTTTGGGGGATTTTTTTATGTTGTATATATTTTTTAATTTTATAAGCCATGTAAAAAATATTATAGTACATCAGTTATAATTATAACAAATATAAAAATTCATCAATTCTCCATGCTTATGTTGGAGACATAGCACCAAACCTAGAACCTTTATCCTTTCCACAACACCAGTGCACCCCACCACCAAACAACCTACATATATCCCATCCAATCACCTCCACATTCTCATCAATCTCACCAAATAATATAGGCAAAAATGCAACTTTTATTTACCTTAATTTGTTCCGCAACACTTGCATCCCACATTGCCAACCCACAACCATCCTCTTGGAAAAACTGTGACACCCTCGACTCCGATATACATATTTAAATAATAAAATACATGGAAATGTGAAATTACATAAAATGATTTTATTCAATAAACATAAAGGAGCTCACACGAGTAAAAGATTCACATTCGTGTTAATTACCAAATAAAAAACTTACCAATTAAAGGCATAAAAATATTTTCGGCTCAAAATAAGACCGTTCAAGTTTACAAAAGAACTCAAGTTAAGTAGCAGAATAAAATAAAGTAAAATGACATGTTTGGAACATCATGTAATTAAAACAGAAACTCATGCCCTAATGTCACATCTTATTAGAGCATTGTGTCCTGATGTCCTCCAACACAAGGTTCCTTAAAGCAGTCCACTTAGTTATCTATTCCCACGAACACAATGTTCGAGATCATCACAGGATCCAAACACAAACAACACATGGGGAATGAATTATCACATTTCTAAACAAGTGAAGATAAACAAAGACATCTATATATAGTATAAGTATAACAAGCTCAACTTAGCACAATTTGTATCATTTTACCACTCATTGTGTAACATCACTTGTCCCAAGGATTTAAGTACAAAATCACATTTCAGACCTTCACATTAATCACGTATTCAGAACAACAAATCTCAAGTACAACACAACATCTCACACTCATACAATTTATTACTCACCATCATGTAGCTAGTCACCATGAACATTACACAGACATTATGCAATAGATATACTAAAACTTCATCCTATATATAATGAGGTACCGTGTCAGGGAAAAACCTCGTCAAATGCCTAAGAGTATATAACAAGATATACCATACACTGGTAAGTCAAGTCACTTTCACTAGGCAAAATCATAGGGAGATCAGTCAGGGTCACACTGTTTTGTAAGAATGCTCCAATCATGTGGGATCGATACAAACTTAAAGGAGCACTCAAACCGAGTGTATTTACCCCCAAGGCCTAGACTCCAAAGAGTTTGTCCTGGTCTCTCCCTTCTGATTCAGGTCTAACCCAGAAAACATTTTAACACGCAGACTCTATCAATGAACTATGCAAAACACATGACTTCTCAATTGTTCTCAAGATAATTTTAACTTGTCGCGCCTCAAAGTGATTCAACTCGTCGGGTTCCCACAGTGAACCTATCACAATACTTGTTACGCATTAACTCGTACCCTTAAAAGGTCTTACAATCGTGTGATTGTACGGTTCATAACTCACAACTCAATGCACACAACATCTCAATACACATATGATATCACAATTTAACATATACTCCCAATATTAATCACAATGTTATAATCCCAAAACAACATGCTATCATACCTCATGAATCATATATGCATCACACAATATTAATATATACATGGCACAAACACATACTTTACTTATGAACTATGCAATACACAAAATTACTTAATTGTTTTCAAAATCATTTTAACTCATCGTGCCTCAAAGTGATTCAACTCGTCGGGTTCTCACAGTGGATCCCATCACAATACTCGTCGTGCAAAAACTCGCCGTCCTTAAAGGATCTTACAATTGTGTGATTGTACAGTTCATAGCTCATAACTCAATGCCATAACTTTACACTTCACAATAACATGTATAATCATATTGAGAAACGTATTAATCTCACACTTATTCGCAACACATGTCACATGTCTCATCAAACTTTCTTACTAACTCATTATCACTATTCACACACACACACACACACACACACACACACACACACACACACACACACACACACACACACACACACACACACACACACACACACACACACACACACATATATATATATATATCATACAATAACAATCTTTCAACATTTAAGGCATATAATCATTCACTTATTCATTCGATTAATAGCATAGAACATGTGATCACATCATGAGAAACAAAACCTCTCAATTAAACCATTCAATTCACATCTAGGCATTAATTGACCTATTAAACATGAGCAATTCATAGTTATCATTGTACAAGAAAAATTAAAACACATAAAACATCCCAAAATTAACTTCAATTTGATCCTTTAAGGATCTCTACACATGTTCACTCTGACCTCAATTGCGATAAACTCATCCCTTACACCTAAGCAGACTCACGTGTATAGTTCGGCAATGATAATGACATCTCTAAGCTTTTTCCTCTAGTTGTTTTACTAGAGTTTCCAAGCGTTAGAGAGAAGAAGAAGGGATTGGAGTTTCAATTTCATTGCCTCCGTGCAAGGGACAATTCTCTCTTTGTAGGAATTACTTTTCAAATCCCATCGGTGGAAATGTGAAAAAATGAGTTTCGAAGATGGTGCCAAAATTGTAGAATGATCCAACGGTTAACGAATTCGAGATTATATTCTTATTGGGATATGTTTGGGTGTGTGCGAAAAAAAGAGAGGGTTTTGGAAAAAGGAAAAAGGGAGAACGAATTTGGAAGAAAAAGAAAGCGTAGAAATATATCGTAAATATAAAAACTAACCTAAGATGTCTCTATTTATAACTAGGATACCGTGAGTCTATTATTTACTCTACTTTTTTATTTTATAAAAATGAACTCTATTTTACAATTTCATTAAATAAATAACCAATTAAAACATCATTTTATTTTTTAAAACATCATTTTACTCTATTTATTTTCTAATACTATGAAATTCTTATTTTAATTAATAAAAATCCTTTTCTATCATTTATTTAATTTCTAAAAACTCTATTAATTTTAAAATAAAACTCTTTTTTATTTATTTTATGAAAAATAGAGTGTTACAAAAACTACCACGCCATGCTCCTCAACGCCGTAGCCTTCCTCTTTGACGCCCACCATGGCTTCACAATGCTTACCTCGAGGACCAGATCCACGCAACAGCATAGTTTGTGCATGAAGGTCAAAAATTGATGAAAATTGAGGGTTGAGCGCGTGGGATATTTGGGGGTTCCTTATTCTCATTCTTCTTTATGCCACTCTTGATTCAACTTCACCATTTGCAAGATATGTGCGTCATTTAATAGAGTTTCTACAAACCCATCTGCGAGTCCTTTTTTTGTTAATCCGCTCACCACTGCAAGACCCATCTACACGCGCCACCACGGTGCCCCCCATCTGCGACCGTTGTGGGGTTCGCATCATGTGAAGTGACCTTCATGCGAAAACAAATCCTCCCTTCTCCTCAGACAAAGATGGCACCGACGCCAGAAATAACAGTGATCCGCATAGAGGGATTTGTGATCCAAAAAAAGTAACATATTTAAATTTTGCTAGAATAAAAACAAACAAAAACTTTTGTAGGCCGAATTCTAAATATTTTTTATATTTATAGAGAAAAAAACATATTTTAAGATATATTTTTCAATCTAAATATCACAACATATAGATTACAATGTATTAAAAAAATATAAGATACAAAATTACAAGTATAAAACATGGGGCGATAAATATATATCGGAATGCTATTTTTTTAAAAAAAAAATTGAATTATATATATGTTATTATTAAAACCAATATAGTAGGCAAAATTTTCAATATCAATTATGTTAATACTCGATGTAGGATGTAACATGACTACTCATGCATAATCTATTAAAAAAACTTGTTTCCACTTTCATTTTTATTTTCTTTTTAACCTAAAATGAATCGAACAGATTTCCGCAATGAAGCTCCCTAGCTAGGGACATGATTCATGCATATAGAGAATGTTGCCTATCTGCATTGCAACCAGAAATATCAAGTTTAATGATGAAGCTAATGTGCGTGGTAACTTTCTTTAACCATAGGTCATAAAGATTACGGGATATCTTGGGAGGCAGATTGAGAAGTAGATCTAGATATCATAATGTTGACCCGTATGACCTGCACTAAGACTACCAAACAACTTGGTTATTTTATAAACCAAAGAGGCAGACATTAATGATGGTTTGGACCAAGAAAATGAAAAGAATAATGATTCTAGTCTAGTGAATAACTCAAGGTGTATATGTATCTGTGTCTGTGTAAAATAAAATTAACACCTTCAGCTACCATTTGATAGTGCATGTAATTTATTTAATAATTGAAAAGAACCCTTACATTGGTATTGGTGGCTCAATATTTGTTTAAGAAAGTCTCAATGAAATTGATTGAATTGAACCATTTCATTAGAATAAAATAAAAAAAAGGAAATGCTCGATGCAATAAACACAGTTTAAACTCTAGTTTGCTTGTTGATGTTATCAAGACGATGGGATGGCTTTGTTAAAATAATAGCGCACCAAAGAGGAAGAAGCATATCACCGATAACGTGACCAAAGAAGTCTAGCGGTGGATGAATTGAATAAGTAAGTTATTATAAATTTTTTGATATTTGAGTTTGATGATATATGATAAAAGTATAATTAATTATATAAATTAATTAACATAAAGTTATTTAAACTCAATTAGATGCAATGATATTAAATATGTAAATAAAAAAATTTATTTTCTATAATAATGATATTTGACTCAAGCATTATTATCTTTGATGAAGAATATGTGTAGTAAAAAAACAAAGAGGAAGAAGCATATTAATAACCAGATATTCGTTGTTTATTTATCATATTATAAATGTGAAGAAAGTATAAAAATATTATAAAATAAAATATTTATTAGTTTTATTAATAATTAATCTCTATTGTAGAATTAAATTAAACAACTTTGATAAATTTTTTGCTTTAAGTTACATTTTTCCATCCACAATATTCAACCTACTAGTATTATCTGAATCTAGTTTCACTCGAATAAAGTAATATTGGTAGAATCAAATTTTCATTCTCTTAGCATTAGCATACGACATCTTGTAATTTTATTTCAATTCACGTTGAGACGGTCTGGTAAAGATGAAAGAGGATGAAAAATGAATTAAATGAGCGGTAAAATTTTGTAGAATCCACATTTTAATTTTTTACTTTAAGTCAAATTAACATACACTTACAAACAACTTCAAGGTGAAAAAGTTGTACATATTTAAATTTGGGAAGTCCTTCCCAAAAATGTGTCCAGTTATTGTTGGAGCTACACTAGTTCTTCATATACTCGTGTGATAGGAAGAATAACAAACTTGTCCTTGCAATTTTCCCTTGTAGAGTAGTTCAGTCTTCTATTTGACCCCACATTCATCTCATATTTGTGTCTGGTAGCATAATCACTAGTGCACTTAAGTGTAGGGTGTTTCTCTTCTTTCTTGATTATTATTGTCCTTGTCATTTTCAAAATCTTAGGACAAAGAAGACTATTTGGGTAGGACACGAGACACCATAGTACGTTGTGTGTCCTCAAGAACGTGTCTGAATTTGTACCCCATTGGTTGGTCGCGTGGTATGATGTTGGCTTTGCATTCCACCTTGCTTGTCATGTAGTTCGTCCATGCTTTGAAGAATATGTGACCCACACCTTCAGTTGTGTCTATTCAATGCGGTGTTATTTCAATTTTACTTTCCATTTTTTTATTAATTTTTTATACGTAGTATCACCAACTTTGATAATTATTAATATCTGTGGGAAAATTTGACTAATTACTTGTAGATTCTTTTCTTCCACTCATGTTTTATTTTCATCCATAACTTGAAATTTTACTTAAAGAAACTAAGTCCACCAATTTCAATAACACTTGAATCAAAGAATTCTTTTTTATTAGATATGACTTTGTAAATATTAATCATTTTGTTAACAATTTATGGAAAAAAAATATTTTTGTTCAAATAACTTTTTGGTTATTATAATATAGTTGTTTTTGTTTTTTATTTTTATTTTTTACTTTGCACCCTTATTATATACTTTTTGTTTCATTTTAGAACTTGTTTGCATAAAATTTTATTTTAATATGTACTTCTAAAAATAAAATGAATTAAATTTTTTTATAAGTTAAAATCAACTTATACTTTTTTTATATAATTTTTCATCAAATTTCTCTAAAAACTTAGATGTATAAGTTGACTTTATCTTATGAAACAATTGATTTATTTTATTTTTAAAAATTTCTCTCTTATAAATTAAATACTCATTGAGAAGTTTATTTAAACTAGGTATCAGTTTTCAATGTCATGAGGTTATGGTTGTTGAGAGATGGCATGACGATCAGAGATTAGATAACAGGCTTAATATTTTCTTAAATAATAGGGATTAAAAGGAAATTTTTGTAATATAAAAGAGAGACATATACACAAAATCTACAATTTTAAAAGGAGTGAAACAATAAGGTGAGGAATTAAAATCGCATAGACAACCAGAAGAATTAAAAAGGAAAAATAAATATATTATAAGAATTAAAAACTCATTTAAATATATTTTATTTTATAAAATTGGAAAATAAGAAAATAATATATAATAAGTACTTTTA
The DNA here is from genome assembly GCF_000004515.6 of Glycine max. NCBI lineage: Eukaryota > Viridiplantae > Streptophyta > Magnoliopsida > Fabales > Fabaceae > Glycine > Glycine max. The sequence goes on along the minus strand of NC_016089.4, from coordinate 10,731,567 downwards.
TAATTATGAGTATAGTAAATTACATTTGTCTCTAAGCTTATCTTATACTCATCTTTTATTGTCTTCATGCTCTAAACAGAATGAGAATGAAAAGAAGCAGAGAACAGGATGTGCACAGTAAGAACTAAGAAGAGAGTAAGGCCTACAACACGTGCATTAAAGAAAGAGGGTACTAGTGATGGTGATGATGATCAATGATATTTTTGTACTATTAAATGAAAATTTGCCGGAGAGTATTTTTTTAAGGGAAATGCTACTTAGGGGTTAATAAAAAATAAGATAAATAAACAGTAAAAATAATGTGTAACTCATATTTTTATATTTTACTTTAATTCAAAACTTTCATTTTAACTCATTTTTTTTTTCATTTCTTTTCCCTCTTATGCGCAAAATTATGTGTCCATAATTTTTTTTACGCTCTCTTGATCATTTTTACACTAAATGTTTTTTCATTTTCGTTTCCTAATTAATATGTTAAGGGCGAGATATTTTTTGTTTCAATAAAAAAAATCATGTTATTGGTAAAATGTTGAATGATTTTCTGTGGTAAGGTGTATGAAAGAGGATTTACTGAGATTAAAGAATATCATAATAACATTATTAGTTTTTGACATCTGCCGGAAATATATATCTTATTGCCATTGGGCTGAAAAAATGCTGGAAGTATACCTTTTTAAATATATTTTAGTACTTCTAAATTATTTTAATAACTTTTATTATAGATATATTCAAAAGAAAATATTTAACTTTTTTTGTTTGAGACTTCCAGCAAAAAAAATTGTTTATGAGACAAATTGACATTTTTAAAAATACATTAGTAAGTTCAATAAGAAAAATACAATAGTAATAAAGAGTACACTAATTAAGAATCACCAAATAAATGAATTAACTAACGCAAATTTTTTTCAGCTTAACCAAATGTCTGACTCTGTACCCAAAAAAAATTATTATTAAAAAATCTTGTTTGTATTTTTCTTTTCTAAGCATTTACATATTTATGGTGAAAAAAATATTTTAAATTTTTGTGCATGTATGTAGTTCAAAATTTTCACCGACGTTATCACACCTTAGTGTAGTTTAACTGACTACTGATATCTTGATAATTCATTGTTCATGAAGTTATATATGATACTATATATTAGATGAAGGTAGTTGAGATGAGTTATTGTAAATCATTTTATTTGACTTCAATTCTTATATTATTTTTTTTACTAAACTAAAGTTATTCTAATTTTACTTGCATCAAAGTAAAGGAAAATCAAGGAGAATGTTCTGGTATAAATTAAAGAAGACTCTTCCTGTTAGTGCCTCAGCAACCGCAAATTATTTCTGCCCTGCCATTTGAAAAGTTCATTAATTTTTATTCCACTTCTTTGGTATGATTATTCTGAGGGGTCCTATCCTTCAAAACGTCCCAATCCCTATGCATTTTCTGATCCAACCTTTAGCCGCAAACACCAGACACCCCAATTAGGGTGTAATGTCAAGATTCATAATGGTAAGAGGCTTTTTTAATTGATGCTGGTTCATTCTCATCACAGTCCTCTTCCTCCATTGACCCCACCAATCCATCCTCTCTGGTATATCAAATGATCCCTTCTTGTTAGTGCCACAGAAACCTCAAATTATTTCTCAGCCCCACATCACAGTCTTCAAACCCTCCTTTTCTACCCATGATTTGATCATTGCTATCATCAAACATTGCTACCACACTCATACTTCAATCAGAATTCCTCTTTATCCCTAAACACCCTATTGGCTAAATTTTATTTCGTTAATTAATTTAATTACTGTGACACAAGTATTTTTACTATAACCATAACTACCACCATCATAACTTTTTGTTGATATTCCATTTTTACCATGTCGAGAAAAACTTCAATGTGGGGCTCTTATATTTGTTGAAATAAATCGGAGTCTTTTTTTTTTAGGGGAGGGAACTATAGGGAGAGTGGATGATACTTTAGATTAAGACAGAGAAAATCTCTAAATTTAAATAATACTTACAAAAATATTTAAATTTCTTAACCTCAATAAAGAAATGAGTAGAGACTCAAATTTGTGTCTTACTCAAATTTTTTTCAAGATTAGGCTTTTGTTTAGTGAGGGCGAGTCCTGGTGCAGCGGTAAAGTTGTGCCTTGGTGACTTGTTGATCATGAGTTCGAATCCGGAAACAGCCTCTTTGCATATGCAAGGGTAAGACTGCGTACAACATTCCTCCCCCATACCTTTGCATAACGAAGAGCCTCGTTGTTTGAGGGTCAAATAATCTCTAGATATGAAAATCCATTTAAGGAGATGATATATCTCCCATAAGATATTCTTCTATAAACAATCATGCTTAAAGAGCACAACCATATCAAACCATATTTATATAAATTGGGCTGGGCTCTTATTCTACTTTTTGTACTTGCTCATATTGGTTGGTGAGAACATGTGTAGTGTAACCACAGAAGCATGAGCATTGCTTCTAGCTATGAGCATTAACACTTTTAATGTGAACAGTGAAAATGCTAGAAATTTGTCCAGGTGTTAGCAGCTCCTCTTCCTTTGGCTGACCCCATTAAATGTTTCACTCACTGTTGTTTTCCCCTTCTCCACCTTACCTTCCTTTTTCTTTTCTCCCTTTGACCATCCCCTCATTCAAAAGGCTTAGTCTTTGCTTTATGGTGTGTAGGAGAGCATGTGAATTTGATAGAATTGGGTTGAAGCACTGCAGTTTAGATTGAGATCATTGAGGGCCCTCCAAATTGGTTGCTCTACCTTTCTGTTGTTTGTCTAATTCAGCTTTCTTTCTTAAAGAAATTTCCTTTTCCATTCTAAAGGAGAGTTCAAGATTACTGTAATATGCCGGCAAAGTTTCCTATGCAATGATTCATAAATCAACTCAATAAACCTTGATACTCAAAGGGGTGTAATTTACATGTCTAGCTCAAAATTATATATATACTAGGAATTAAATAATCTCATAATCATAATCGAGTACTGTCTCAAGAACTATACAGCTTAGATAGGGGAATTTCTTGTTACATTTGAAGAATGGATTTCGTTAATTGTTTATCCACTATTAGAAATGCCGAATCAATTCAAAATGTAAATTGGATTTAAAAAATGCAAAGGGGAAATTATATAATGGAAATCCATGTTGTGTACACTCTCTTGAAGAAAATGTCCCATTTTGCTTGAATGGAAGAAAGACGAGAGAAACAAAAAAAAAAATGAAAATTTGACATTTATAATTCTTTTTTTACTTTTTCTTTCATAACAAAATTCTCATGCTACTTATAAATATGAAAGGATTCAAATTTTTAAGTTTTAACATTAAGAAAGTCTTAAAAAAAATAATTCTAAAAAATATAACTAATTTTAATTAAATTTCTTGTTATGGATTTTCTAATTTTCTTAATAAAAATAATGATAATTTTTTAAAAAAATATTTTTAAATTTGCAAAATGATAAATAAAAGTAAAAAAAATTATTTTATAAATGATTAATGTTTACAAAAAATAAGGGTGTAATTTATGAGGATATTTTTCTTAAGACTTCAATATATATATTTTTCCTCCATATTTTGTCACGGCACAAAAAAAATAATTCCATCTCCTAACTTTTGTCCACCATAAAACGGGATATTGTGAACCCACATTCTTCTCATAATATGCTATGTTGGTCTATGATTGGGTTCTCTCTTGTAATCATAGATTTTTTTTAACAAGCATGATAGTTTTACACTTTTTTTTTTTTCTTCTTACATCTATTTTCACCCTCAATGAATTTTTTTTCTCCTTCTAATCATATTATTTATATATTATTTTCTATTTCTCTTCTTTTTCTATCCATATCTAAACAGATTATATAAACCTAAAAAGAATGTCAAGAAAAACATATTTTCCTACTTTTCAACTGGACTATCTTTTGAAGTTTCTCTTTTGAAAGTAGATTTAGTTTAGCTTTCGGCAACCTTCTGTCAACATCATAAATCCTGTAGAATTTACTCATCATCAGTGTTATATATATATATATATATATATGCACCGTTCAAGTGCGTAGAACAAGGGCCTTATAATTCGGGCTGGGTAGGTGTATTTGTGTCAATCGGTTATGGGTTGGGTCAAACATGGATTGGCCCACCTATAATTTGGTTAATTTACTCTAGAGTGTAAAATAATAATTTTAAATAATTTATATAACCGACATGTATTAATAAATTTAAATTAAATTATATTAAAATATTATTTGACATACATATATTAAAATTTAAAAATCTAATTATTATTGAAAATAAATATTTTTTTATAAAATAAATTTAAGTAAATTTGTGAAAGAAAAACTTGATGATTACAGTTATTAATTACGATAATTTCGAATTTGTGGAGCAGCTTAGATCCCTGATCACTCGGATAAGGAACATCCAACTATGACGAATTGGTCCACTTTTTTAACTTCAGTTTTATTAGCCTAACTTACATATTTTGTCAAGTTTTTTTTTTACTCTTACATTATTTAAAAAATCAGATTAGACTGTTCAGTTTGTTTGTTTAATTGGACCAAGAATAGGTCAAGTCACTAGTCCGGACAACTAAGGAAAATGATAAAACAAAAATCTATTAACAACTGGTCACGAACTGACCAACAATTGATGCTAAAAAATGGTTTGAACTGATTTTCTTTTTTTTATAAAATATTTTTAATTTTAGTTCTAATTTTTAAATATATAAAAATCATATGATATTTACATATGAATTATTATCATCTAAATATTTATTATGAATTCTTTATTTTCTAATATGACCCCTTTATGTTTATTTAAACTTTTACCTAACTTAATTTTCTTATAATTTTTTATATTAATTTATTACTGACATGTTTTTTAATCTTAAATATATATTTAATCAATACCAATCAAACCATTGTTCAACCAATGAATTGTAAACCAATACTTTTACTGATACAACAACCCGTCAGAATTTAAAAATATTAGTCACTATCTCATCACTTCAAGTTGAGTTGACATTTATATCGAGTACTAACTGATTTTAATAGTGAATCATCAAACATGAATCTCCCGTAGTCAATTTTGTTCTTTAATAAGGTGTTTTTTAATCAAACTAGTCATTTAAAGTTAAATATATTTATAATAAATTTAAATGTATTTTTTGTCATTATAATTTACCTTTGATTTTATTTTTAGTCCTTATACTTACAAACTTTAATTTATAGTCTTTATAGTTTAAAAAACGATTTTAATTTATGTTATAAGGATCAAAACCTAATTGAATAAAGTTAGTGGAACTAAAACTTAAACCAAATCAAGCCACAACTACATTGATAAAAACTAATGTAATTATTATAAGGACTAAAATTAAAGTAAATTAGTGTGACTAAACGCATATAGATTTTAAGTAAAATTGTACTTTTGGTCCCTCAGTTTATCTCCAGTTTTGGATTTGGTATTCCAATTTTATAAATTCTTGCAAAATTGGTCCTGAAAACCCGATTTGGACGTTGACCGTTAACCTCATACGTTGACTGCCACATGTCAATGTCACGTGTCAACGTCTGAGTGATTCCCTGTAAAGGCTTCATTTTTTGTAGGTAAAATTGTACTTTTAGTCCTCCAGTTTTACTTCAATTTTGATTTTGATCCCTTTATAATTTAATTCGCACATTTGGTCCCCCAATTTTATAAATCCCTTTATAAATTCAGTCAAATTTCATCATCGGAGAAGGTGTATTTCAAATTTCAAACAAAAATACCATTGTCATACATAGGCCACTTAAGCAGTCGTATACACATAATACCGCATGGGGGAGCAAAAAAAGAAAAAAAACAAGGGATTATTACAGAACTGTTAAAGTAAGAAATTTGAAAATTTCAGACCCAGGTTAGGATTTATGTGCCACTTTCCCAAGTTGAACAACCCCGGAAGTGAGAGAGAGACAAATAGTGATTTTTCTTTGGGTTCCTAAGTGAGTGAAAAACTTGTGATGAAAAGAAAGTGCGAGATTTATCAAGACCTACCATGTTTCTAGCACCAGTGACTAAACCATTCAAAAGACAAATTTTGTAAGAACAATTTATGAAGGGATTTATAAAACTGGGGGACTAAATGTGTGAATTAAACTATAGAGGGACCAAAATCGAAATTGGAGTAAAATTGGGGGACCAAAAGTGCAATTTTACCTACAAAAAATGAAGCTTTTACAAGAAACCACTCAGACGTTGACACGTGGTAGTCACACGTGGCAGTCAACGTCAGAGGTTAATGGTCAACGTCCAAATCGAGCTTCCAGGACCAATTTTACAGGAATTTATAAAACCGGAGGACCAAATTTATGAATTAAATTATAGGGGGACCAAATCCGTAATTGGAGATAAAGTAGGAGACCAATTTTGCAATTTTGCCTAAACTTTATAAAGCTTGAAGGAGAAGTTGTAGAGCCAATATGAATTTTCACCTAATAATAAAGCAAGTATTTAACATTTCTTAAATTTTTGTTAACGTGCATGATGCATCCTTAGAGAATGCATGTTAAAAACAATGTTCAATAAAAATACAAGGGTTCAATATCTTGGAAGTCTAAATATCATTTAATATTTTACTCTGCAAATAATTAAGAAAAGTAAGAAATATACGCAAATAAGGAGGAAAGTGGTTTAAGAGCCAAGGCAAAAGATAACTTCAGTGCTATATGCAAGTTTTAGGCTCTTCATTTAAGAAGCTGGAAAAAATTGGCCACTCTTTCGGAATTCAAGACTTTTCCATCTATACAAACAAGCATATACAAGCCCCTTTTGCACTTCATTGCCCTTGACATATGAATATTTGCATCATATACTGGGAAGAACCAACACAACTGGTTTATTATTGAATGACATTGTGCCTTAGCATTAAGCCTGAGATATAAGGGGACTGCGAAGATTGTCATTGTTTTGTGAATGTTGAATTGGAAGCAATGCAGGGTCTTTATAAGCATTTACCAAATTCTCATAAAACTGTGTCATTGTAGCATCATTTTGATCTTGCCTATCCTTCTTTTTCAAACTCTGGAAACACAAAACCAAGTTAAAATCAGACCTGACAGATTGAATGCAAGATGCAACAACTCTTTATTCTTTCAGTAATGTTAGGGGTTGGATATTGGAAAAAACATTTGAACAATCATTTGCTGGATTTGAAGTGTACCTCTGCAGAATATGCAACAAATATGGGCAGGAATCGTTTTCGGCAGTACTCATTAAAGAGAAGTGTGAGGACTGGTAGGGGCATCGTCAAAGTAGATGCTAGAGAAAGCTTTTTCAAAGCAAAGATTCCCACTGCAATGATGTGCATGAGTACCAGAGAAAATATCATTGAGTTGTGTATAATAGGCCAAAATTTCCCAGCTGTATCATACTTTGGTGCATATACATTTATAAACTGCATAATATATTGGCAGAGCATCAGTGTAAATTATATCAAAAATGTTTTTAAATGTCACAATTTCATGGATAAAATTAACATTGTCAGAACAAAAAGAAAATAATCCTTGAATATGTCGGGGGAAGACCTCTTGCACACGCACACACAAACAACACCAACAATAGAAATAGCGACGACACATATCTAACATAGTTTGGCATTTCTTACCTACGTCCGAGGAACATCTCAAATAAAATTACAAGTTTTCTGGACAAACTTGAGAAAACCCTCCTATTTACAAGTTCTTTGTACAGACTTGATAAAACTCTCATTACAAGGTTTTTGGACAACTTAAGAAAACCCTCTCAATTACAAGTTTTCTGGACTCTTAAGAAACCATCCCCATTACACGAACCCCACTACCCCTCTTCGCACTTGGGTAATATCTTCTCGCATCACAATTACCTCCTTTTATAAAGATGGCGAATGGCTCCATTCTTGAATGTGACTTAAGTGAACCTTAATTGTACTTCACTAGAATTGAAAACTTCTACCAAGCAATCAAATTCAAGGTTATATCACTACTTATGCTCCACATTAGTCAACCACAACCACAGGCAGTTCCTGAAACCAAATTCCAAGACATTAAAATGGAACTTGTTTAGGCTTCCCCTCTTCAATCTTTTATTTCCTAACTTTGTTGCATTTTAGAATTTGCCTTGGCTTATCCTATTTAGATCTAAGTCATGATATATTTCAGTAAATACTGTCTTGCAATCTTTGGAAAGCATGGATAAAGTACATGCAGTTGCTCTTACTTATTGTTGCTCCTTATACACATGAATCATACTCCAGTGCAGAAACGGCTAAATTTCATCTTAATAAAGCCATCGTCCAACTACTATGCCCTTTGACCCTTTCCAGGCATCTACTTATTATTTCACCAAAAATATTCCTCAGCTACATCAACCTTCCCAAGTTCAGAAGTCCCGGTGAACAAATTTTCAATTACGGACAAAATTAAACATCAGGATTTACTCTTAGCCTCTTAGGTGTAGACAGAAATCAATAAATATCTCTAAGATGCCTCCTCACTTAAGAGCCTTTTGAACTTGAATCATGATTAATTATCCCATTTTACTTGGTGCTTAAATTTATTTTTCTATACAAAGAATGGGTGCAACAAGGATAGACCTTATTTTTAGAAGCTTTGGTACCACAATAAGACATAATTCAATCCAAAGCTTAAGCTAATGGGTGGAAACTTAGAAATGATTCTTGAACACTTTTTATATTGCAAATATTTTGTATGGATTTCCAACAATGAAATTCTCCCTTGCTTTTATTAGTAGAAGCTCATCTGTGGCATAAAATAAGCTTGGCAAATATAAGAGTCTTCTAGCAGATATCAAATAACATCCAAAGAAATGCTGACCTGGTTTCGAAAAATGATGTAAGCAAGACAAAAGTAGGCCAAGAGGAACGGCAAAATTAATGGAGCTAGGAAGAAATATGTAATACCAAGAAGTCCAAAGAAAAGGACCCTTGGAATATCCTTGTGGTATGGAGTAGATGGAACTTCAAATTCATCATCTTGACTGGTGAAAGGCCTCGTTATCCAACTGAAAATGAAAGGAATTACACGGAAGAGTTCTGATGACACGCTTGTCCATCCTTGCGTGACAACATAGGTAATAAAAAATGATGCCTACAATCAAACCAAAATTAATGACATCAGAAAGATAGAAATTAAAAAGTCTATATTTTTATAAATTGTTATGTAGATTTTATATTTGAATTGTGATCATGTGATATGATCAAAGTCATAGATAGAATAAACAATTTTATTCTTATTATGTTTGGGAGGACATTTGTTTGGGTATTTTTCTTTGGTAGATGTTTATTTACTTTTATTCTATCAAGGTTCATTCTTTAAAATGGGACTTTCTTTTCGTAGAGATTTGAATGATAAAAAAACTAGTTAATTACAACTTGTCTTGGTCTTACTTGATTCTTTCCATAGCGTGGTTTTCTATCCTGCAACAGACTTTTTGTAGCCCTCAAAAATATGTTTCAGGAAAGTTTACAATGGAGAGAAACATTTTCTAACCTGTGCTGGAACTGCAACAGCCAGCTTCCCAGGAATGTTCTTGGGATCAAGGAGGGTATTGAACATAGATAGAATTGAGCCAGAAAATACAGTTGCGAAAAAAACATTCCATACTGTGAACCACAGCACTTTTCTAGATGCACTCATTTCTATATCACTATGTGAAATGTATCCTTGAATGGAGGATAGGAACTCCATGGCAGGAGGCACCAATTTCAGAAACAACTGAAGAATAAGACTGGGAAGGTATCCCGTAACTATTTGACTGAAAAATTTTCTGAAAGCAGATTCACAAAAGGCTCAGTGATTGTGCATTAAGAAATAAGAAAAAAAAATTACAAGGAAAAAGTTAGCATGTCTGCAAAATAAAGATGTAGCATTACAAGTAGATGTTTGATTACACAGGAAAAAACAGAATCACATGCAAGATATTTAACATGACACAAAATGCTGTGATTGGATCATCCTAGCAGCAAGGAATTTCAACATTGAGTAAATCTGGCAAAAAAATTATCAACAACATCCACTCTGGTCTTCATTTAACTATCATCCTTTATCAATTGCAAAACCCATACTTTATGTCTACAACCAAGATGTCCTGAAAAACAAGGTTTAGCACTGGAGTTCCTATGTGTATAGGCAGTATGCAAGCAATATGATTGCAATACTCCTCCAAAGCAATGAAATCCTTGAAACATTTTTCTTACTACCAATTAACAGCGTCATGGTTTAGAATTCTGACAACCTAGTTTGATAAGTCAAGTTTCTTTTTAAAATCAATTTACAGCTTCCTGGCTTTACCTTGTCTGAACTAACTGATATTCCTAATGAACTGCACATGCAATCGAGGCAAAGTAAAATCTGCTCTCACCAACTTGTGGCCTAGTCAATTATTGAAAGTATATACTTTGAGAAACACTGGACAATCACTTTGACCTAATTCTCATGCAACCCCAAAAGTTATTCTTTTGAGCAGAAACTCACATCCATGGGTTAATAAGACCGTGAGGAGAGGGGAAATAAGAGAAGAAAGGTAGCAAAGCATAGAGAGGGTTTATCATGAACAAATAAATAAATAAACAAGCAACTTACATGGTTAGAATACTTGTCAAGAAGGGAAATAAAATTTCCAATTGATTGAGGTTGGTAAGCCCCTGTACGATTACTACAGGTATAAGGAACACAATAGTGAAAGTAGTACACACAAGTACAACCACCAACTTAGAAATCCATCTTCGCATGAATGATTCAGAGAAGAAAGGCCAGTACACATCGTGAGGTTCTGGAGCTAGCTCAGTAATCCAATGGGTGGGATTGACTGATTGCTGTAAATGAAAAGCAGTTGCAGCACCAAAACGAGACTTAAAGAACACAAAAGCTGCTCGAGCCTCCTTGAATATTGAACAAGAGTAGAGATTAGTAGGATGCATTTTATGACTTTATACAAGAAAATGCAAATAGTTAAAACAAGACTGAAACTACTTTTAAATTGTTTCTTTTTGGAAAAAGACCTGAAAGATTACCACATACTTCTCCTGCCAATGAAGCCTCTAACTGCTTCAATCTCACATTCTCCTCAATGTCCTCTAATTTCTTTTCATAATATATAACACTGTTTTTTCGGCTAAAAAGTCCAGGAAAACCACGCTGCGTATTCTTCTGCTGAGTGGAATCAGATCGTAATTGAGTAACCCTTTTGTACATTTTTTTTGCTTCGTTCTAGATTAAAGAAACGGAAAGACAGGGATGTTAGTTGCATAATTCTCAAAACTGAAACAGAAATAGAATACTGAAACAATTAATCTGGTCAACAAAATAGCAACCACCTATACATATAATTGAAAAGATAATTAGATTTGGATTACCAGCAAAGCTGTTAAAATTAATAAATAATGCTTGAGCTGCAAATAGGATAATAATAAATTACTACAAAGGTTTGAGTATTGTAATAGTCTCAAGGAATTTTCCTACAAACAATACTTTTTCATGGAATATCTCATTTATATATAGACTATCTTCAAAAGTGAACCTAACCAAAGGAAAGAAAAACCAAAAATAGTAACATTAGGTCAGGCATATGCGTTTCAATCACTACAATGGAGGAAAGCAAATATGCAAATTGTTTTGCATACAAGTCAGATCAATTATATGCTGCTTGTTTGTCACACTGAATCACTTAACTCAAAGGATCTATTGATGTCAATGCATATATTTCAAGAAGGTGTGAATAAATATGACCATCCTCATCCTCTGATAACTTAGAAGGTGGTGATTGTAAGAATTAATGTCTCATGTGAGAGGTATGTGACTTATGTAGGGACTAATAAATAAATAATTAACGATTAAGGACTAAATTGTAATTGGGCTTAATAGGAGAAGTTTCTAGGGTTAACTGCTACTTGATAGGAGTAATGGTTATAAAATGGGCTTAATACCCACTAATGTGAAATAAGGTCCCCTTCCTTACCAGAAAGTGTTCTCTCTCACCATAACCATCACGAACGGAGAGAGGCAGAGAAGAAAGGCCTAAGGAAGTGAAATCTTATTTTTCTCCTCTTTCAAGAAAATTAAAGTGCACCGGAGAGAAGTTCCAAAGAGAAAGGTACAAGTCTTAATGGAGAAAGGTACACATCATTATCTATTGTTGTTTATTGATTGTTTGTGAGAACCATAGGTTTTAAGATCCTGTTGTTTCCTGTCATTGATAGTCTAGGAAACCCCTTAAGAATCTTTACATGTGGTATCAGAGCATGTTATGAAATTTATGATTCTCCAAGAATGATTTAATTTCTCTCAATTATACATGAACCCTAATTATGAAATTTAAGGATAATTTAATTTCTTTCAATTATGTATGAACCCTAATTATGAAATTTAGGGATAATTTAATTTCTCTCAATTATGCATAAATCCTAATTATGAAATTTAGGAATTTTATTTTCCGCTGCATGTATTATTTTATTGGCAATATTTTATTATTGTTGAATACCAATTTTTGGAGAAAGATTATTTGAAAACTTATGATTATGGGAGAGAAAGTTGCACGGCATGTATATATTAAATTTGGAGAAAGTTTTTACTTCTAATGGTGAAAGAAAGAAAGCGTGCCTAAACGTAAAGATTCAATTTCAATTTTGAAAAGCTGCGTTGGCAGGTACGTTTGTTGCAGGAAGAATATTGAAATTTTGGAAATTTCTATTTGCAACCTTATGTTTGCTATTTCCAATCCCACTTGATCTTTTTTTTCCCGAAAAAATTATTGTTGAAAGTGATTAAAGGATTGAAAGTTTATGTTATGTAATTAAATTAATGTGAATGTTTTGCAATTATTGATAGCAGTAAATACATGTATATGCTACATATTTGCTTGAACGTGTTAGAATGTAAAAACACAAATAAATGCAAATATTATTTTATGGTTTGGAATGAAATTAATAGAATGACTATGAATTGTTAATAGCAATAAGTATGTGCAGGCCATACATATTTGGTTGGAATTAAATGTATGTTGGATTTGTTAGTCACCAAAGTGACCAAATTTGTAAGGTTATTTAATTCCAAATTAATGATTATTTCAATAATATTTGGTTGGAATTAAATATATGTTGAATTTGTTAGTCACCAAAGTGGCCAAATTTGTAAGGTTATTTAATTCTAACTTAATGATTATTCCAATTACTCATAGAATAATGGATGCTAAATTATATGATTATTGGTTTATGGGTAATTGAAATTCATTGTTATAAGGCATTTATGGATCGCCCAAAGGTTGATTAGTTATTCTTATAATTAATGAATATAATTGTAGGCAATTTGTGTGTATCATTAGTTTTATTTATATGCCCAAAGGAAATAGATACAACTAATTGGTGCATATTTAATTGCCAAATAATGTTAAAATTTTATTAGCATCATTATGTTTGTATGTTGTATGTTGGTGTATCACCCAAAGGAGAACATCAATATACATTGTCTGTTATCTGAATGAATCATATGTATGACATATATTTTATGTCTCAAAACACTTATGTGAATTTTATTATGTAATACATGTTTTGAATTCATTGGATTCTTATGCATCATCTGTACCAATTTTAATGGGCTTAACTTCTCTGACAGAAATGAGCAAGTCCAATTTCACCTTAGTGTTTTGGATCATGATCTTGCTATGTTAGAAGAGAAATTTGTTACTATTATTGATGTTAGTAGCAATGAAGAGAAAGTTCATTATAAAACTTGGGAAAGACCTAACAGACTCAGCCTAATGTTGATAAGAATGACTGTTGCAGACAGTATTAAGACAACTCTCCCTAAAATCGAAAGTGCTAAAAAGTTTATGAGATTAGTGGGAGAGTATTCTCAAATAGCTGATAAGTCTGTTGTTGGGACATTAATGAGTACATTGATCACCATGAAGTTTGATGATTCACGTACTATGTATGCACATGTCATTGAGATGACAAACATTACAACAAGACTTAAGACCTTGAGAATATAATGGCTGTGAATGAGAACTTTCTTGTTCAGTTTATTCTGAACTCATTACCGTCTGAGTTTGGCCTGTTCTAAATGAACTATAATATCATGAAAGATAAATGGAATGTGCATGAATTGCACAGTATGTTAGTTCTGGAAGAAACGAGGCTTAAGAATCAAGGAAGTCACTTAGTCCATTATGTTAGCCACCAAGGGAATCAAGGAGCTTGAAAAGAAATTTATGAAGAAGCATGATAAAGGCAAAAAGGGTCATTAAAGAACAATGACGACTCTTTGCAAATCCAGAAGAAAGGTATCAAAGGGCAATAATTGTCAATTTTGTGAAATTAAGATATTTCCAAAAGGATTGCCTAAAGTGTAAGTCTTGGTTCGAAAAGAATGGTGAGCTTAATGCTCATGTATGTTTTGAATCAAACTTAACTATAGTTTCCCATGATACATGATGGATTAATTCTGGATGTATGACTCATGTTTCTAACATTATGCAAAGATTCCTTACAATCCAAACCATAAGCCCAAATGAGAAGTTCATTTTCATGGGGAATGAAGTGAAAGCTCCAGTGAAAATAGTTGAGACTTATTGTTTAAAATGCAACACTGGACGTCGTTTAGATTTACTGGAAACTCCTTATGTACCTAGTTTATCTAGTAATTTAGTTTCATTATTTAAACTTGATGTTACTGCATACTCTTTTAATTTTGGTAATGGATGTTTCAATTTATTTAAGCATAATCATCTCATTGGTACTGATATTCTCGTGATGGTTTATATAAATTGGAAATAGACAGTTTGTATGTTGAAACTGTTTTAATTCTGCATCATAATGTTGGCACTAAACGTAGTTTAGTGAATGAACGATCTGCTTTCTTGTGGCATAAACGTTTAGGTCACATTTCTAGAGAAAGGATAAAAAGATTAATAAAGAATGAAATTCTTCCTGATCTAGATTTTACGGATCTAAATATTTGTGTGGATTGTATCAAGGGAAAACAAATAAAACACACAAAGAAATGAGCTACAAGAAGCACTCAGCTTCTTGAAATTGTGCATACTGATATTTGTGGACATTTTGATGTTAGTTCTTTCGGAAATGAAAGATACTTTATCACCATTATTGATGATTATTCACGTTACGGTTATGTCTACTTACTGCCCGAGATTTCTTAGGCAATGGATGCCTTAGAAATTTACTACAATAAAGTAAAATGGCAATTAGACATAAATGTGAAAATTATTAGATATGATAGAGGTGATAAGTATTACGGAAGATATGATGAAACTGGGCAACACTCAAGTTCATTTGCTAAGCTTGTTCAGAAACATGCATTTGTGTGCAATACACAATTCCCGATACACCACAACAAAATGGTGTATCAGAAAGACATAGTAGAACTTTAATGGATATGGTTAGGAGTATGTTAATCAATTAGACTTTACCCGTATGTTTGTGGATGTATGCCTTGAAAACTGCCATGTATTTGTTGAATAGGGTTCCTAGTAAGGCAGTTCCAAAGACATCTTTTGAACTGTGGACAAATAGGACGCCTAGTATAAGGCACCTGCATGTTTGGGGTTGCTAGACAGAAATAAGAATTTACAATCCGCAAGAAAGAAAATTGGATGCAAGAACAATCAGTGAATATTTCATTGGTTATCCAAAAAAGTCAAATGGGTATATGATTTATTGTCCTAATCATAATATGAGAATTGTCGAAACTGGAAATGCAAGATTCATTGAAAACGGTGAAATCAGTGGGAGTACAGTTCCACGAGAAGTGAAAATTAAAGAAGTTAGAGTGCAAGTCCCTTTAACTTTTGTCTCTAACAGTAAGGTGATTACTACATCAGTTATTGTTGCAAACAGTAATGAAGAAGTACAACACAATGATGAGCCCATGATACATAATGAACCCATTGGGGAAGAACCACAAGAAGTAGCATTAAGGAGGTCTCAAAAAGAAAGAAGACCAGCTATTTCGAATGATCATGTGGTATACCTACATGAAACAGAAACAAACTTAAGCATTAATGATAATGATCCAGTTTTGTTTTCACAAGTTGTAAGTTATGATAGTTCTGAGAAGTGGTTAAATGTCATGAAAGAAGAAATAGATTCCATGGAACATAATGGAGTTTGGGAGCTTGTAAAATTACCAAAGGGTTGTAAGAGAGTTGGTTGTAAGTGGGTCTTCAAGACTAAACGTGACTCTCATGACAACTTTGAACGTTACAAGACTAGACTTGTTGCTAAGGAATTTACTCAGAAAGATGACATTGATTATAAAGAGACGTTTTCACCCGTCTCATGAAAGGATTCTTTCAGGATTATTATGGCATTAGTAGCCCATTATGACTTGGAGTTACATCAGATGGATGTGAAAACTGCCTTTCTTAATGGAGACTTAGAGAAGAATGTTTGTATGGACCAACCAATGGGGTTCTCAGTTGAAGGAAATGAACACATGGTGTGCATACTAAAGAAATTAATATACAATATTAAAACAAGCTTCCCGCCAATGGTATTTGAGGTTTAATGATACCATTATTTCCTTTAGATTTAAGGAAAATACTGTTTATCGGTGTATGTATCTGAAGGTCAGTGGGAGTAAGGTTATTTTCTAATTTTGTATATTGATGATATCTTGCTTGCAGCTAACGATCTTGGTCTTCTTCATGAGACTAAGAAATTTCTCTCTAGAAACTTTGAAGTGAAAGATATGGGTGAGGTAACCTATGTGATAGGGATAGAAATATTTCATAATAGATCACAAGGATTGTTAGGCTTATCTCAGAAAGTATATATATCGATATAGTGCTAGAGAGATTCAAGATGGAAAGGTGTTTAACATCGCCTATTCTAATTCAGAAATGAGACAGAGTTAGTCTCGCACAATGTCCTAGAAATGATATGGAACGAAAACAAATGAAAGTAATTTTGTATTCATCAGTTGTTGTTGCATCTGAGAGCTGAATTTGTAATATGTTTTAAGGTTACAATTCAGGCTAATTGGCTGCGGAACTTTATTTCAGGGCTTGGAATTGTCGATAATATTGCTAGGCCGCTGAAAATGTATTGTGATAACTCCGCAGCAGTATTTTGTTAGAACGACAAGTACTCTAAGGGTGCTAAGCATATGAAATTGAGGTACTTTGTCGTGAAGGAAGAAGTTCAGAAACAAAGAGTGTCAATAGAACATATTAGCACAAACCTTATGATAGTTGACCCTTTGAATAAGGGATTATTGCCCAAGACATTATAGAACATGTTGAAAGTATGGGCATTATTGTTATTGATGATCATTAAATGTAATTTACCTTATGTAATTTTGCTGACACTCTGAGCTCAATTATGATATGTTTCTGATTACATGTTCTCTATGTTTGCATGCATGTTTGTGTTAGAGTAATGTTAACGGGTTTTGTCTTGAATGAAGACATTATGTTGGACCAATTATGTACTCCTAACTAATGGTCATATTAAGGAGAAGACTAATTTGTAGTATATGGAAGGGACTATGTCAATTAGATGATGTACAACCGCCATGACTCAAATTGGTTCCTATTCTTAATCATGAAATTATGATGTACCCAATGTATAGAACAATTTAGTCAATTTTTAATGCGCATTATGTTAGTTAATCTATTTATTTATTTAGTCCATAATGTTTATTAATGTCACATGAGCCAAGTGGGAGAATGTAAGAATTAATGTCTCATATGAGAGGCATGTGACTTATGTAGGGACTAATAAATAAATAATTAACGATTAAGGACTAAATTGTAATTAGTCTTAATAGGAGAAGTTTCTAGGGTTAACTGTTACTTGATGGGAGTAATGGTTATAAAAGGGGCTTAATACCCACTAATGTGAAATAAGGTCCCCTTCCTGACCAGAAAGTGTTCTCTCTCACCATAACCATCACGAACGGAGAGAGGCAGAGAAGAAAGGCCTAAGGAAGTGAAATCTTATTTCTCTCCTCTTTCAAGGAAATCAAAGTGCACTGGAGAGAAGTTCCAAAGAGAAAGGTACAAGTCTTAATGGAGAAAGGTACACATCATTATCTATTGTTGTTTATTGATTGTTTGTGAGAACCATAGGTTTCAAGATCCTGTTGTTTCCTATCATTGATAGTCTAGGAAACCCCTTAAGAATTTTTACAGTGACTTAATCCTTTATGTTGGCTCAACAACAAAAGCAATCTGGACAATATCATAAACACTTTAGCAGCAGCAAAATTACGGAATTCTAGCATTGGGGCTCATTTATCACAAAAGCACCCACTTTTAGGGTTGTAATCAAGTATGAAAAATTGGAAGAAAAAATGTTCCAAGGGCTGTCATATGGCTGTGAGAAGTAATGTGCATTAATAGGCTTGTTAGCTTCGATACAGGAAAAATTCTCCTTAGTTTAACTTCAAATGTCAATCAATACCTTCTGTACTTGAATAAATCTGATTATAAAGGCAAGACAAGGACATGCAGAACATACTAGCATCAAGTACGCCCAAGTTTAAAGGCCATAGGACCTGAATATTCTTGTATATTTATTACTGAGCTAATTGTAGATCATAATTATTTGAGTTACCACTTACTAGCATTAAGAAGTTGTTAATAAATTGTAAAATATTTTTCTTTCAATCCTAGGGGTACTTTGGGGCATGTCTAGTTTTAGAAAATGCTTTTTGTTATCATTTCCTAATTTTGTAATCATTTGTAACAACAGTATGAAACATAAAACATTTTCTCAAACCAAACAGGCCTTTAAGGCCTTTAGTAATCTGGTATTTCCCAGTAAAGGTGGTATTCAGGCTTTGTTTATGTTTTTTAGTTGTTATAGAATATTTTAGTAATTTACATATTTGTTCATAGGCATTACCATTACCAGAGACTTTTTAAGTAACAAAACTATCTTTTGTTTTGAGGTAAGTTAGTTTCTACAAGCTCTATATGGTAGTCATTGAGAAGCTGCAACCTGAATCCCCAGGCATTTCAAAGGAGCACCAAGCAAGGGACTTCTCTATGAAGATAAAGGTCAAACTCAGATCATTGACTTTACAAATGCAGATAGGGCCAATATTCCCTTAGATGCGCAATACACTTCAAGATACTCTTATTGGCGATAACTTAGTATCCAGGAAAAGTAAGAAACAGGAAAATAGAGAGAGGGGAAACAGAAATAGATCAAAAAAGAAATTCCTATGATCTAATGTAAGTGAAACAGACTTTTGTATCTTTCATCCTGTCTTATTTATAAAGTATTATGAAAACAGCTAAAACCTACAGTTTATAGAATAGTATTGTATAGGTATGGTACGGCTACCGTATCTTGTAAACTTGGTTACATTTCACAGCCAAAATTAGTATAATATGTTCTTTGTGCTTGGAAAAGAGTAAGACCATTTTAAAGTGATGTAAATTCGATTGTTAAGAGGAAAAGGAGATCCTGTTATGAACCCAGAAACAGAAAATGAGAATATAATGCCTCTATTATTGAATAATGATTGGTAACAAAGAGAAGGAGAGAATTCACCTCAAAGGGTTTCCCCTTTCTACAACAGCTCAAGTTCATTTCTGCTAACAAACCTCCTTTCCTCCACCTTATTTATTATCTAACTAATCTCCTCTAACTAACTATTTATTCTAACAACTAAACTAATTACTTTGTATTGCTCTTGTTCTTCCAAGTAACTATGCTTCTCTCCTAACAGACCTCCATTCCTCCCCTTATCCTTATTTCCCCCTATTTATTATCTAACTAAATGTTCTATCTATACTACCTACTTTGTATTTCTTACATTCTTCCAAGCAACTACCCTTCTCCCCTAACCGATTTCTATCATTTTCTTGTGATTCACTCAAAGCTCTAATTTGACTTCTTTTTCAACTATAAGTGATACATCTTAATGCTTAATCAAAAGCACAAATATGTAGCGGATCAAAGCACATAGCCAGAAAATTATGCACACCTTTAGAAGACTAAGAATAAAGTTTCCTAGAAAATGTACAATATAGAGGCAAAAACCAATCAACAAGAAACGAAATTAAAATTAAACATGATCCTTACTACAAGACTACGGATTTTGCCTGTTCGGCGAACAACCACGTGTGACAGATATGTAGAAGGGTAAAGCTCACTAAAGAAGCTCTGAACACTGTCACTGATGCTGCCTGAGGAGGAAGTGGGAATGCTGTGAACTAAAATGGTGAAGTGATGAGGCTGAGGTTCGGAAGAATAAAAGTAAGAAATTCTTCTAGAAGATATGTATTTATACTCCTGAAGATTAAAGGAAATAAAGATATGAGTGAGCAATTCAATTGTTTGTTCATATATGAATTATATCTACTTATAGTTATATATTTTAATTAATGAAGAAAATTAAAGAGAAAGAAAAGCCCTTATTACCAATCCCTGTATTAAATCTGATGTACAATGCATGAAACTTAAGAGATTGCGGAAACAGTCAGATAAAGTATTTCCATAAGCTAAGGGTGAATGTACTTACATAAAAAAGTAGTATGCATATGAATCCAGTGACAATATATACAGCACTGAAGTGGACCCATAACCTGAAACAAAAATCATAAAGGATAACAGTCTCATACAATTCTTATCCATAATGAGAAAGTAACAAAAGACAAATGCTGAAAAAAAAAACACTCTCAAGGCTGAAGTAAGTTCTTTAAGAAAGCTCAATTAGAACAATAAAATCTTGAGTTAGTATTCACCAATGAGAGCCACTGTTTACATTTGATATAGTGAACACATCCAAGGAGTTATTGACAAAGTCTGCAATATCAATATCTTTTAGCTGATTTCCCCAACAATTGACTGGAAGAAGCACAAAGATCCCAATAATCCCAGCAAAGGTAAACGTTTTCAAACTGCATCCAATAAACATAAGAACTCAGTCTACAATATAAATAAGAGATATTTATTTAGATGATTCCTTTCTTTTGTTTTGGAAGGGTTGGAAAGGAGTGACACACAAGCTTACAAAACCACTAAACCATGAAGGTGCATAGTGAAGGGAATGATGTACCTAAAGGTTATCATGCGCATAAACACCACACCATCTAACCCTGATAATGAAAACAGTTCCTCCTCAGAAAGCCTCCAGGCTTTTGCAACCCAACCTGCAGAAGGAATTAGTCTTTCTAACTTGAAACGACTTCTCCTCTTAGAAGTTCCTTCAGTCAGCAGGCGTGGCACATAAACCTCATAATTGCTTGGTTGTTTCCTCAATATAGAATACAGTGTGAAGAACAACACACACAGAGCAGTGTTGATACCAACAGATGTCAATAGAGCAGACACAATCATGTTTCCAAGGAAATCTCAGAAATCGAAAAAAAAAGACTTGGTGACTACCTACAAGAAACACAAACAATGGAAATTCAAATCAAACACTTTTTTTTTTAATTTTGAGTTCATCATGTGCACAAAACGCAATAAGACCAAGAACATGGAGCAAACTTTGTAAATAAATAACCTATGGTTAAACTAACTTAGTTGGTTGAACATAGTACGTGGGTATTTGTAAATCCTTTGGTGCCTATCTTGGATTCATATGAATAAAAAAAAAAGTGTTTCCATTAGACCAAATTGATCATTCTGTCATTTTACCATACTAATCGGTCAATCTAGTAATACGTGACAAATTGTGAGAGATCACCTCATATTGGCGTTTTCCGTGTCAGCCAAACAGCCAGTGCTATAAACTGCCAGAACAACCAATTTACTTTAACAATGGAGTAAAGTGAAACTTTTTATATTTACAACTAAGCTGAAACTATAAATTTAATGAGTGAGCCAAACAATATCTCAGCCACAACTGTTCACTAGATTATTTGTATATAAACAAAAAGACACATAACTAATTGCTGAAAAGAAGAAAAATAAAATTAAACAAAAAAATGTACATACTCTTGAAACGGATGTTGAGAAGCCGTGAATTGAAAAACCCAGATTTAGAAAACTCCCAAAGTATGAGACTTTAATCACAATATGATTGTTGAGCTCACTCTCAAAACCCAAACTTGAACAACCTTGGATGGCTATATTGAAGACTTTGGAATGAGGATGAATAGCTGATATTACGTGGCAATTTTTGCTATGTTGACTTAAACTATGTAGGGAATAAAGAGGACCAATAGTTGAGAACCAAAAAAAAAAAAAAAAGACAGAGGGAAGAAGAGAGCAAAGATACACGGAAGAAACGCGAAACACGCGTCTTTATAATATAGTATGTGTCAGAACTCAGAAGAACATCTGAACATGGACCAGTTTAGCCAAGTACGCAATTAATTAGACAATCAATTACTGTATGTCAAATCAATTTGTTTTTTTTTAAAAAGAAGTTTAATTTTAAGGGGGAAAATTAAAAGTCAAGACAACACTCAATTATTGTCATTTTTAATTTGAGTTAATAATTAATATAGCAAAATTTTAATATAGTGCGTGTCATCTAACTAAAAATATTTTAAATATGACTTCAACATAAATTATTATAATAAATCTAATAACTTATAATTATACATCAATGATTAAATAACAATATATATGTTAACTCATAGGATTAAAAAAGCAATGTAAGATTTTAGTGTGTTCAATGATTTATTTAGTAAAAGAATTCTTATTTAATTTTTTAAAAAAATTTATTGAGTTAATAATACACTCCAAGCTGACATGAGACTAAAAAATTTAATGTGTTATAATTTTTTAAAAAGATGTTATAATTTATATTAATATGTAACTAAACTCAACTACATATATAAAAAATTTGACCGAGATAAAATAATCAAGTAAGAGAGTGATGGAGAGGTTTTCAATTTCAGGTTGGAAATTTTATATGATTAATTAATTGATTTTACATTTTAGAATTCATATTTTATTTCAGGGATGGGGTTGAAAGGTCGTTATAATAGTAGAACGCTCAACTAATGGTTTCCAGCTGTCAGTCACAGACGGTTAGCTGCAGCTGCTGCCGAAGGTAGAGCTTGCTTAAATAATTTGTGCAATATGATAATTTTGGTGAAAATATTTTAATTTAAGAAAAAAAAACATTTAAATAACTTATGTCGATTATGAAACCGTCAAATTATAAACAATTAATATTAATATATGAGCCGACCTTACTTGAAAAAAAAGTTGAAAAGGGTGAATTGCTTTTTGCATCTCTATTATTTTTATTCACACCATCCACATTTATTAAATTGAGCTTAATATTTTTTATATGTAGTCAGTATAAAATAAATTTATATTATTAATTAATAAAAAATATTATTATAATTAAAATATAAAAATAAACTCTTAGCCCACTAGATGAAGTTGACTATATGAATCATACTAGCTTATTAGATAAGTTAAAAATCAAATTTTCAAAAATATTATTGAATTTTAGATCTTCCTTAATTATTTCCTCTATCATTATTTTATCTCCTTCTCATTTTTAACATACTAAAAATTATACAATCTACTCTTTAAACCAAGTCTCTTGTGACCTTAATACATATTCAAACCACCTTGCCTATCATTTTTAAAAAAAATGAATAATGATGGAGGGGATAAAATCCCACCAGCAAAAACCATGAATTATTACTGGCTTTGTGAAAGGTTAGCAGAAAAGACATGAACACAGTTAACTGAACCATGTTTAACCATCTATTCCTAAGTTGCTTTGAGACAATAACAACTGTTTTGAAAGTTTGCGCCACTAACAGCGAGTCACATTCTAACCAAAGTTTTTTCCAACCCTTATCATGAGTGATCTCAATGGCATTTATAGACGCCATTATTTCAACATGAAGGGCATGCTCTACGCCAACATATAAAGCAAAACAACCCATTACATCAACCATATGATTTCGGAAAATAGCACCACAACCCACTAAGCATGGGGATCTGTTTGCAACCTCATCATTGTTGTATTTTATCCGGCCATGGATAGGGGTACCAGCTGACTGCCTGCTTAATGCAGGGAGCTTTCAATTTGGAGATTTCTTCGATGGAAGGGTATATGTAGTAATGAGAGTGAGTGGTCTCCTGCAAGCTTAACATTGGCTAAGATAACTATAAAGGCTTTTTAAAGGTAAGCTCTTTGATTCTGGAATTTGGACTTGTTTTGGTTGTCCCAAATTGCTGAAACCAAGAAAGTTATGGCAACCATAAGAACATCATTCAACTGTTAGAATTCAAAACAGAAAGGATGCTTAGGGTGGACTATTTGTCCAAACGAAGTCTAATTTTATTTTTTCTTGAGCCAGTCCCAGATTGAAGAAGCAAAACAACAGTTAAGGAAGAGATGGTCTATTGTTTCCATCGAATTGTGGCAAAGCTCACATTTGGAAACCTCTAGTGAATAAAGTGTCGTCTGTTGGGAGCTTATTTTGAATGAGGCACCAAAGAACCAAAGATCTAGCTTGGCCCAAGGAATGATATTTCTTGGGGGATTTAAAAAGAGAATGCAGATTTAAAAGTCATAATTCCCAAATTGGTTGATCCTTGACTTCAAAAAAGGGGGTGATAGTGCTTAATTTCTATTTCTGTTGAGAGTTGCATCCCTTCTGTTTTAAGCCAAATGGGCAAATTCCAACACCCTTCAGAGATGAAGTTGATGACTAGGGCTTGAAGGTTGCACAAGATGTGATCTGGGACATTAACAACAGAGGACATAGGTTGAGAAATCCATTTATGCAGCCCAAAAATGTTGTTCTCACCATTTTCAAGGACCCAAAATGTGTAATTAATAATTGTAGCCTAGAAGTTCTTCATACCAAACCGAAGGGAGGATTTTATATAACAACGAGGATGTAAAGCACCTTTGAAGGCTCTAGCTCGGATAAGTCTAGCCCAATGATAATCAAAATTAATGAGTTTCTCGGTTAAAGCAAGAATAATTGCTTGGTTGAGATTGACAAAGAATCTTTGGCCGAGACCTCCCTCGTACAAAGGACCACAAATGTTTGAACTGTTTTAGTTAATACACTTTGAAATATTTTAAATCTCTTTCTGTCTCCTCCAAATCTTTCAATATTGGAGGAAAACAAAAATTTGACTCTCTTCTCTTCCATCATTTTTCCCCTCGATCAAACAACATGTTAGGCAAAAGGCAAAAGAAATTCGAATTTGGTTTGACTGGAATGATATGGTAAAAACAAAAATTGACTGTTGACTTGTACCATCTAATAAAACCCGGCAACCGTCAACTAACGACACAGCATCCATATCAAACTGTCCTAACCTCAGGTGCTCCTTCCCTGCGGTTAGTGAAATTACAGTTCCTACGGTGCAAAACGAAACTTGCTCTTGTTCCTTCCCCTCCTCATATTTTCCAATACCATTTTTCACTGTTAACACCAACACACCCAAAATCTCAATCTTGTTCAGATCCCTCATACCCCTTTTTTCATTCAAACTAAGGTAAGATCGAATCCATCACCTTGCACTGATGGGGTTCTATTGTTTCTAATTTTCAATTTCCAATTTTCCAATTCTTCAATTTTCAACTTTTTTGCTCTTTTTGGAAAAAGGGGGTGACAAGATGAGTGAGGTCTTCGAAGGGTACGAGCGCCAGTACTGTGAGCTCTCTGCTAATCTCTCTCGCAAATGCAGTTCTGCCTCTCTTGTTTCTGGCCAGGGTACCTTAAAAATCCAAACTTTATCGTCGTTTCATTCACCCCTTTTGTCGTTTGCCTCTTTTTCTGTGTTGCGTTTTGATGTCTTGGACTGCCCTTTGTGTTTTTTCATGCATATCTGTCTCCAGAGTTTTATATTTATTGGGAAATGGAGCTTCTAATAGAAACACTCTTCTTCCTAATTGTCCTTTGGATTGTGTTAAATTGGCTTTGAGCAAGAGTATAGGGATTATTACTATACAAAATTTGTAGTAATATAAATTATTTGATTGTCATGATGTGGTCAAAACAAGTAAAAGTCATTATTTTGTGTTATTCAATAATTTTGTGCTACCGCTAAATGTTTCGATCTATATGATTTGATGAACCCTATCTTATTGATCAGTTGAGTGAATTATATTATTGGGACTAGTCATGTTCTTCGGTTTTTCTGATGTTCTTCCCCGGTTGCTGCTGTTGAATCTGGTGATCCCTGGCTGGCAACATGGATTTGTTCACGTGTTTCTTTTGTTAATAGTGTTTGCCCATTAAAAGCGATGAAGATGTGCATATCTTTTAGATTCTGGAGGAAGTGGATGATTTAATTTGCTTATCTTTTTGTTCATGGAAACATGGATTTGTTCATGTGTTTCTTTTGGTGATCCCTGGCTGGCAACATGCATATCTTTTAGATTCTGGAGGAAGTGGATGATTTAATTTGCTGTGCTGTGTGTCGGGTGTTATCTTGAGCATGCTTCTGTGACATGAAGATGTATGATAGCTTATCGTTTACTTTAACGTTAAATCTTGTTTACTGATTTTTTTTTAAATCAACACTATTTTCAGAACAGCAGCAGCAGAAGTTGTCTGAGATTAAAGCGGGACTAGATGATGCTGATGTTCTGGTACTAAGATGAATGTTTTCTTACATGTCCGTGCTTTGTTTTTGTAGGTTTTATCTTCTATTCCTCTCTTATATCACTCTTCTCTCTCTTCAGATTCGGAAAATGGACCTTGAGGCGAGAAGTTTGCAGCCAAGTGTAAAAGCAATGCTTCTTGCAAAGTTGAGGGAATACAAATCTGATCTAACCAATTTGAAAAAGGAATTTAAAAGGCTAACATCACCTAATGCTGACGAGGTTGCCCGTGAAGAATTGTTGGAGACTGGAATGGCAAATACACATTTGGTAAATTTGGAACCCTGGGTTGTATTACTTGATATCATCATTTTCTTAAAAAATAAAGAAAAGTGTGACTTTCTTGGTTAGAGAGCTCCAATCGAAGAAAGTGTTAGAAATATAATAATAATACATAACCTTTCTTGTATCTTCACCTAATAACTTAAACTTTTGGGATAGTTAGTCCGTGACATGGTATCAAAGCTTTTATGACCAAGTGATCTAGAGTTTGATAAAAAAAAAAGTTTAATTTCAGCATGAGAAGGTGGACTTGTGCATTGTCTTTGCTTCATGCCCAAAGGGGTCTTGTGTGAGGGGACATGTTAGAAATAATGAAATATTATATAAAACCATTGATGTGTCTTCACCTAGCAACTTAAGCTTTTGAAATAGTTGGTTCATGATAGTAGCTACCATTAAGGCTTTTCAAATAGCTATCTTTTTGTTGAGATATTTGATATAATTAGGAAATTTTTGTCAATTAATGTGATTAGGGAATTTCTACTATGTTTCCATTATTTCTATAGGTAGATTGATTCTTATCCTTGATTTATGGGCTTGACTCTCTTATACTTAGAGCAGTCCCATCCTCTATGGTCTTCCCATCACTACTTCATTGCAAAGCTCCCTAAAATTCAGTATTCTACTGTAATTTCACTATTATTCTTGCAAATGAATCATCTTATATGTTGTGTCAACTGTCCAACATCTTGCAGCATTTTAGCTCCTCTCCGTTATGTTATTTCTTCCTACAAGTTCAGCCCTCTTCCAGTTGTGTTCTTCATTTTGACCATCTCTTTCTCCATCTCTGCTTATGCCATGCATATTACCAGTGTGTTTCAGACAATTTTACCGCTATGCATTTTATTGGCGCATTTCAAATTTAAACACTTTTTTTGGCAACCTGTGTCCTCCTATTGCTAGTCCTTGGTTGTGTTCTTTATTCTGACCATCTTTTCCATTGGTTTCTTCTACCACTGATATCTCTGGTGTGCTTTAACACTTGTGTTTCTGTCTTGGTTCTTATCTACTCTGTCATTCATTTTTCATGCATGTTTCAAATAATCTTTGGTTATTGTAACTGGTCCCCTATTGTCGTGTCATCATTTTGGCAGATTTGCCCTTTTTGGTTCAAGTCATGCACTATCGGTGACATTAATCTACTCTCTTGACTTTACCAAAAGTTCCCTGCAATAGTCATAATGAATTGTCACAGTCCCTTCATTCTTCAATCTCAAATTTTGATTTTTTTAAAGGGTATGTTTGTAACAAGCTTAAAACTTAGTAAGTTTCAACTTGGGGGGGTATGTTGAGATATTTGGTGTAATTAGGAAAATATTGTCCATTAATGTAATTAGGGAAATTTTTCTTTCTTTCCATGATTTCTATAGATAGATTGATTCTAATTCCTAATTTTATGAGATTGATTCTCTCAGCCTTGTATACAAGTATAATACTATTATCATGAAATAAACACATCATTCTTTAATTTCAACACTTTTAATTGACTGAATGTTTCCCTAATTACAACATGAGAGACCTATGCACTGTCTACACTTTAAGCCCAAAGGGTTCTTGCATGAAGAGACATGTTTTGGAATATAATATAACATCATCATTCATGTTTCTTAATCTAGTAGCATAAGCTTTTGGGATAGTTGGTTCATGATAGTAACTACCATTAAGTGTATGTTCAGCAAACTTGACAACAAAAAATCGTTGCTTCTCCATTCAATGGAATGCAACGTTTATACAAACATAGCCTATGGCTCTTCCAAAAGGGATCTTTTGATAGATTGAATGCTGATTGATCAAGGTAGGGCATTTTATAAACTATTTTACCAGAAGGAGCTGTTTTGAAACATTTTACCAAATTGAGGCTGTTTTGACTGTTTGATCAGGTCAACTCACCAGTCAAAGTAGCGAGTTCAGTGCCATGGCAACAATTATATATTTTTTAAGAATTGGACTAATAGTCCATGTGACGTGCCACATATGAATTTGCCAGTTAGACTAGTGTGTTCTGAAAATGCCATTCTTGGACATTGGATGTGATGTGCCACATTGGGTTGACACAACTTGCCACGTGGACTGCTAGTTCAATTTAAAAAATAAATATAAGCGCTGCCATAGCACTGAACTCTCCACTTTGACTGGCAAGTTGACCTGTCTATGGTCAACATAGTCACAGTTTGGTAATGTTTCAAAACAGCCCATTTTGGTAAATAGTTTCTAAAAGTGCCCTACTTTGGTCAATCAGTCATTGATTGAATGTTTCCATACTTATGCACTCATTTTCGTCACTAGTTTACTACTGTTTTTTCACTATTAGTTTTTTGTTAGTACATCATGTTAGGGTATGTAATGTTGTTATCTTTTGCCTCTTTTAATCCCGAATTCTGTTGTAGAATTTATCGTTGTAGTTCCTGGACACCATTGATGTTCTAACTTTAAAGAAATAGCTGTGACTGAATGTGAGGTTGATCAATTACTGTGCCCGGTTTTATTGCAAGCTATATTACAGAAGTATTTGTTGTAGAATGGTTGTGGTTTGCCATTGTTCTAATAGACTGTGAATGATGACTATTATTATTATTAAGCATGGCATATTACTATGATAATTGAGAGTGTTATGCCTGTGATGAGAATATGACTGATTGTTTATTGCAAATAAGGTTGCAAATGTGTGCATATGCATATCTTGGGCCCTGTTTAGAATATCCCAATATAGTTTTTTAAAGTTTTAAATTACTATAGGTTTTTGAAATTGATTGCACTTGTAACTGAAGTAGTGCAGTTTGAATGCATATCCAGTGCTGTTAGGCATGTTCCCTCATTTTTTGTTTTCTGAATTTTGAAATTAGTTTGTTTTTGAAGGTTGTTACACTTGTAACCCAAGTAGTGCATTAGATCTGATGCTAATCTATTGTTTGTTGGGAAAATATGGATGATATTGCAGGCTTCTGCTGATCAGAGAGAACGATTAACAATGTCTGTGGAGAGAATAAACCAGTCGGGTGAGAGAATTAGGGAGAGCCATAGAACCTTGCTGGAGACTGAAGAACTAGGTGTCAACATCCTCCAAGATTTGCACAGTCAGAGAGAGACTCTACTGAACTCCCATAAAAGGGTATGCCGATATGTGAATGCTATTTTTTTAAAATTGAGTTCTTATTATGCTAACTTTAGGTAGTTTTAGTCCTTTTTCATTCACTAGGAAAGAACCATGAGATGATCTTATTCTCTAAGGAAAAGTATTAATACCAATCATGATATATAACTCTTCCTCGGGGGGATACGATTGCGAGTCTTCAACATAACATGTGCAATATAGAAGTTGTGACGATTGTTTTGATGGTCATTTTTCTATGCCTTGCAGCTTCATGGGATAGATGATGCTATCGACAAGAGTAAGAAGGTTTTAACTACCATGTCACGGAGAATAACTAGAAACAAATGGATCGTTGCATCCGTGATTGGAGCTCTTGTTTTTGCTATAGTGATTATTCTTTTTTACAAGCTATCTCGTTAGCTAATATACACAAGTTACAACAGGATGGAAGCAATGTTTAATGCTTTTATGTGTTTGGTTTATATATAGGAACCATATGACAAGTGTGATGTTATCATATCTCTGCAATTATTTCCCCATTGTTATTTTAAGATTGGTAACTTTTCAATGATACCTTGCTCTTTATGCTCTTCATTAATGTTTTTCTTTTGAACTGTAAGAGCATTCACTTAATGGAAGTAATTTTGTTCTAGTGTACTCATTTTATGACATGATGCTTTGCTAGCATTTCTTAAGTTTATGGATTTCAAATCCTGTGCTAATGCTGTATGCTTGTGCCTTTGCTCAGCAAAGAAACACTGCTGAACATGCAATTTCTATTATTATTATCTTCAAATCTGTTGTTTCCACGTATGTTTTGACATGAAAACGAGTTACACAAAGCGTTTGATGTGTGCCAGAGACATATTAGTCAATTCCTTTACGTGTTTGCTTCATAGATGAAATTAATAGCAGCGGTCCTTTTTCCTAACCCTGATATGGTTTCATTTTTAACAAAAAATATTGATGTGACACATTGACTAATGACATAATACACCCGACATTGAATGCCATATTACACCCATTGATTTATCATATATAACAATTTATAACCAGATAATATGATAAATTTTTTAGATTGTATTCTATTTTTTTTTTCAAATTTGTGGTAAAAAATGTGGGGCTTTTAAAATACCGTGCAATTAGTAAAAGTTTGGCTACATAACTATTTTGTTCCATGAATGTCTAAATTAGTAATAATTTATTTCTTGAAAGAAAAAAATATATAATTTAGTCTCTTAATCCATAAAAATATGATAATTATATCACTTGTATAATTTAATGACAATTTAATCTCTAAGTTTTAGAATTTAATATCAAATTGTTTATAAAAAAAATATAAGTTAATATCAATTTCATCTATAAACATTATAACTTAATGATAAAATGATACTACAAAATTAACAAAACATAATTATCATAATTTTTATACATTTAAGGATTAAGTAAAAAAATTTATTGTTTCAAGAACTAAGTGCATGTTTGGGGATGCAGTGGGGAGCCCCAAACGTAGTTTGGCCAATGCGTGTTGATGTACTGGACTTAAATGCAAATGAACAACTTTATTACTTTTGCGTTTTACTCATTAGAATTTGTGCACTGCCGTTAGAACACAAGGAAACAAACATGCTCAAAATTGTTCCCGACTTGGAACATGTTTGAAAATAAGGTGAAAAATTACTTTTGAGGTAAATATACTTTTGTTAAAGGATCACAATCTTTACTTTTGCTTTTATATGTTGGTTCTGTATTTGAACATGTATGGCAACAATTTTAACTCCAAACTAAATATATACTTACACATTGAGGGACCGAACTAGGTTAAGTTTGAATTTTCATTCAAAATACAATGCACCAATTCCAAGATAAATCTAATGGTTTACCTTACGAACACAGATTTACAAAAGAAAAAAAAACGGGATGCTTTTACAAATCTCATTTTATCTCAAAAGTTTGTTTACAGCAATAAAACAAACATAATAATCATTTATTTAACAGTGTGTTCGGGTAGAGAATTTTAATTGAGAAAAATAATTTATCAAAAATTTAAATTTCTTTGATTTAAACTTCATTGTTTAGATGGTTTTTTTACGAAGAATTTAAATTTTTGAAATTTTAAAATAGAATTTTGAATAACTGAAAATGTGAAATTTTAATTTTCTCCTAAAATATGAGAAATTAAAATTGTGTTCTTGAGAGAAGAACTTTCCAAAATATTCGTCAAAATTATATTCTCAAACTTCTGACTCTTTCCTCACGTGAATGATCCTCTTATTTATTTTCTTTTTTCCTCATAATTGTTTTTATCCAAACATAAAATTTTAAAATTAAAAAAAATTAATTGAAATATTTAAAAATTTTAAAATTTAAAATTTTAAAATTTTTTCATTCAAACACACTCTAAATTTGTTTCTATTTATAAACGGTTCATTAATCATAGTAGTTCAAACAAACTCTAAATTTTTTTCTATTTATAAATGGTTCATGAATCGTAGTAGGAAACCGAGGAGTGTTATAGGAAGTGGTTGAGTGGCGTAAGTAAGCATGTACAAAATGACCACGAACTGGAGTAGTGTGGTTGACGCCAAAACAAAAATGAATCGCGCGAAACTCGCGAGAACAGGCACGCACGCGTCTAAATTGGTGAGCTACCACGACACGCCTAGGAGCTTGGAGGAACATATAAGATCCACGTGGACCCCACTTCACAAAAAAATCTTCACAGCCCAAACTCCAACTCTTCTTTCTTTCCTTTTGCTTTTTCCAACTTCTCTTCTTTTTCTTCTTCGTCAAACTCATCAATTTGAATTCACCATGGATTCCCTTCCTTCCGTCTCGCCCTCCATGGTCCTCCCTCCGAGCCATCCTTTCCGCCGCCTCCCTCCCAGCCTCGTCTCCTCCCGAACCAGAAGCCGCCGCCGCCGCCACGTGTCGGTGTCCTGCACCCTCGCCGGCGACGGCACCGATGACGAAGTCGAAAGGGCTCTTCACATGGACGGCGCAATTCCCCGCACCTCCGACGAGTTCGTCAAGCGCGTATCCTCACGCGCCTACGACATGCGCCGCAATCTCCAACAATCCTTCGACACCAGCAGCTACGACGGTACCCCACACACACCTCCTCTGTATAATTATTACTATTAGGTTAAAATATTCATTTGGTTGCTACAATTAATTATTATCATTTTTTAATTTTGGTCCCTGTTTAAGAATACGGTAAATTTTAGTCTCTAAACAGTTGGTGTATCACTGCTAGAAAGCTTTTGTATCAGTTTTACTGTATCAGACAGTTTATTTTTTTTTTCTCTTATGATCGCGATGGGGCCCAATATTTAACTCTTATGCATGTGTAACAACTAAAACTTTCAGTTTTTTTTTCTTGTGTGAAACTTACTGTTTTTGTATAGGGACTAAATTGATTTTACAAAGCTGATTTTGGATGGATAGTGATGAAATTGATTTTGATTAGAATTGGTTTTGAATTTTTTTAATTATAAAGCAAGTTAGTAGTAAAACACAATATAAATTTTTTGTTCCAGAACAAACTACCTAAAGTTACTTTAACTCCAAATAATTGATTCAATGGGAAGTCAAACATGTGAAAATTTATCTAAAATCATGTTAATTGCCATTTCAACGTGATTCTAGAGAATCTAACTTAAAACTAAACACACACTAAGTGAATAATAGTTTACCCTTGTTATTGATAAACCTCCAAAATTTACTTCTATGCATATGTAAGAGTTAAAAGTAACAATTTTCTTGATTAAAGATTACAACTTAAAAATAGAGACCATTAAGGTGTGTTTGGGATAGCTGCAAAAATTAAATTATTTCAATAATCGATTATAATCAGAAAACAATTTTTGTTTAAAGTTTGCTGAAAAGTGCTTTTACAAGCATGAAGCGAATAGTTTAAACTTATTATTATTGTACCTCCAAAAATTGAAGGGAGAAAGAAAAAAAATCATTACTATTGTGCTGTGTGTTTTTCCTTTCTTTTCATCAGTTTTAGATGCCAACCCTTGGAGAGAGATTTCAAAGCCTGTGTATGTACTCACGCAAAAGGAAAATCAACTGTGCACAATGAAAACCCGCAGAAATAGAAGGTTTGTTTGATTAATGATTCAATTTGTTCTGTGATTTTCTCTTAAGCGATGTTTGGCATTGAGTGTGCTTTTTGTGCAACACTGGAACAGCGAAGTTGAAAGAGAGCTTGGATTGTTGTTTTCTAAAGGCAGCAAGTGGAGTTCTGGAATTGGAAATCAGTCAAAACAAGCGAGGGGAGGGACTAATAAGTTTCAAATGCTTGTGGAAGATGTTAGAGAGGGAGTGCTGGTATGTGTTCTATTCACATTCGCAAACATGGGATTGTGGCTTAATTTTTTGTTTGTTCCGCATGTGGAAAACATTTTGTAACATGAAATGCAGCCAGAAATATCAAATACTATGATATGTTCTTCCCTTTTGTTTGAACTCAATTGTTAATTTGTTATATGGTTACTTCAATTGTAATATATTACTTTGTTTAGTTCAAACTAGGATGGAAACTAAAAAATTCCTTGATTAGTTTTTCACCTTTCTTAATGTACCCTAGTCCCTACTACCCTAAACAATAAGTTGAACCATGCTATGGACATAACATAAAAGGACAAAACTTAGATGCATTTCTTTAGATACTTTTGCTGCTATTTTCCAATCAAAATTAGAGGTTCACCTTGATAATTCTGCGTGATTAAGGTTTGCATTCAAGGTTAATGTAAAGGTTCTCCAATTCTGATTGAAGAACACCAAAAGCATCTAAACAATTGTATCCAAATTTTGTCAAAACATAAATGCAGTTCTTTAGATACTTTTGGGGCGGTTCTTCAATTAGAATTGAAGTTTCACCATGGTAACTTAAGTTGATCCTTAATGCAAACTTTAATCATGTGGATTGCTTCTTTCGTTTTTTTTTTTGGAGGGGGGGTGGGGGTGGAGTAGAGGTTCATTGGATTAATTTTTATGTTCAATGAAACAATCTTACGTCTACAACATATTGCATGGTTTATTGTAATTTTTTTATCAATTCACTCGTAATCACTTGCAATTTGACATGTTGCAGGTATTTGAAGATGCAAACGAGGCAGTAAAGTATTGTGACTTGCTAGAAGGAGGTGGTCAAGGTTGTGAAGGTGTTGCCGAGATAGAAGCCTCATCGGTACAAAGAATTAAGCATTTTGTTATTTGTCATTGTTCTTTCTGTTGCATGAAAAAACTTTGTGCCATAACATTTGCTTTGTTTCATGCAGATATTTGATCTTTGCCAGAAAATGAGGGCTCTTGCAGTTCTATTCCGCAGAGGGAGGACACCTCCTCTACCCGAAAGTCTTAAGCTGAATCTGCGAGCTCGTAATCGGTCCCTTGAAGATCAAGATGATTTGATGTGAAATTTGAAGATTAAGATGATTTGATGAGAAATTCATATTC
This sequence comes from Glycine max, assembly GCF_000004515.6. Taxonomy (NCBI): domain Eukaryota; kingdom Viridiplantae; phylum Streptophyta; class Magnoliopsida; order Fabales; family Fabaceae; genus Glycine; species Glycine max. Next base: position 10,696,183 of record NC_016089.4, on the reverse strand, counting down.
CCTTTTGTTGAGAGGGAAGCAACTGTACGCTAATTGCTAATATGCTTAAGCCCCCCAAAGGAACAAAATATGTATATTGATAGAAATTCATTCATCATATAATTGAAAAAAGTATAGCATGTATATGGTTTACCCAATGCTCATGTTCAAAATTTCAGCTTTTTATTCAGAGTTTAAATCGACTCATTGGAAGTGGCCCTGTATTGATTATGGATACAAGATAAAATGGTTAAAATTCACTGTATAATGTCCTATACATTGCTAATCCACTGGTAGTGGGGGTTTGGATAGTTTATAATAATGCTGCACATTTTATTTTTCTAGGGAATTAAAAGATATTTTATAAATAATTCAATTCAATTTCAGTCACAGGAACTGTCTGAGTTTAGAGCATACAAATATTTTAGTTTAGTAGTCTTAAATCACTCTGATTTGAATTTTAGAATATCATGTACCGAACTAAAAATAATAATTTGATTTATTTGATTTCTACGTTGAACTGAATCACGAACAAAGCTTGCTTGGCTCACCTATTGGAATATTAAATATACTTTGATTTATACACTACCATGTACCAAGACTTAGGGGACCAACCCGTTGGATTTTCCACTTTTCCTCTTATAGTCAATATTAGGTAATGAGTGGCCACAATATTTTTATTATATAGTTTTGACTCGATGTAGCAATATTCTGATAAAATGAAAACCTGATTTTTTCCCTCTTTGAACTATTTCTTAATATAGGTATGAACAAAATTTCCCAACTAAAGAAAATCTTTACAAGTTAGAAGTATTTGGCATTGACAATGTAACCAGAGAGATTCTCACTGTCCGTTGTCCCAATTTGGAGCACATAAATAGCTAGTGGGCAATATTCCTACCAAAAGCAAGTGACAATCTGAAGAACCACTTATAGTTAAAGTGTGATTATATCATATTAAAATAGATATAGATATATGATATAGAAACACGAAAGGTGTCGTACTAAAACAGGACATACCCACACCTCATCCTAGCAAGAAAAACAGAAAATGCTGCAAAGCGAATATAAATATTTTTAAAAAATCAAATTAGAATCTGATTTTTTTATACATAAAAATCAAAGATAGATGCCAAATCACACATCTTATTTAACAACTTATCTAGACCCATCGGTAAAATCTGGAATTTATCAAGGTATAGTTGATTGATTAATTAAAATGTAATATTTAAGTTCAAATATAATCATTTTTTAATTGATTTAATTTAATTTACTCTATACTTTTAATAAGAGGAAAAAAGTTCTGTTGAATTAGTAAAAGTAGGATAACTATTAACTGATAAGAGAGCCCAAAACTTCACAATCACATCACACACCAAGAAACTAAAGAAGAAACAAAGCCACAAATTAGTAAATCACATTCCAGAGAACCATTTTCCCATTTTTCAATTTCATTTGGCATTTACATTTGCATTTGATTTCCGCGTTCGCAAGTTGTAATCAAAATCAAGCCATAGCGACCGAGGAAGGCGGTGATCGGCAATGAGCAGCGGCGGCGGAGGCGAAGGAGAAGGAGAAGGCGCGTGTGAGTCGAACGTCGCTGATTCTGTGGCACGCGCACCAAAACGACGCCGCGGCGGTGCGGAAGCTTCTGGAGGAGGATCCGTCCCTGGTGAAGGCGAGGGATTACGATAGCCGCACGCCGCTGCACGTGAAGTCACTCCACGGATGGGTCGAAGTGTCGAAGTGCTTGATCGAATTCGATGCTGACGTCAACGCTCAGGATCGTTGGAAAAACACTGTACTTTCTCTCTCTCTCTCTCTCTCTATATATATATATATATATATATGTGTGTGTGTGTGTGTGTGTGTGTGGTTTGTGATTGGTTGGTTGATGGGAGAGGTTTTTGCTTTTTCTGATGAATATCTGAAATTTAGTGTTGTTTTGTTCCGGAAAGCCTCTGGCTGATGCAGAAGGAGCTAAAAGAACTGCCATGATTGAGCTTTTGAAGTCACATGGTGGCTTGTCGTATCTGGGTACCACATTTCTCTGTCTCTAACTCCAATGGAAGGGTTTGAACTTAATCAAATGTTTCATAGTTCGAGTCTTGAATATACAACCGCATTAAATACTGTTATATGTAGTGGTCTTACTTCAAATTGGATTGCCTTCTGCGGAGAATACCTGTCATCTAAAATTAGTTTGCTTTCTGTATGTGCCGTGCTTCTTGTGGTTACTTTTGTGTGAATATTTTACTGCTCATTTGATTTTACTTTTACTCTGCATTTATATTGTTGATGAACCAAATCTGCACTTGAGGAGTTGAGGTTTGGTCTTATTATTGGTGTGTTTCCTGAAGGGATCTTTTGGTGAGATTTTAAAAGCCCATTGGCGAGGAACACCTGTTGCTGTCAAACGTATTCTTCCATCTCTGTCAGATGATAGATTGGTCATTTAAGATTCTTTATTTAATCTCTAGAATTTGTCTTGATTTGAATACTATATGGGTATCAGATGATGGGTGATGTCGAAGTTTTCTGATGCCTGCGGCTGATGAATCTGTTAAAATTATTAACTTTTATTTGTCTTCTGTCAAGTCGTAAGGGGTTACAGGCAGGGTTCTCTTGTAGCCTGAGAAGTGAGAAGATGGGCATGGTCCCCCACAAAACTTTTTTTTTTATTTCTTTTAAACTTGGATTTTCTTCATGTGTTTATTTTTTATTTAAAAGGTTAGCTTGTCCCTCCCAAACTAATATTGTCTCATTGTGGCTCTAATCACAACAGCTCTGCCCTGGCTGTGGGTAACCATTTCAAAACTGAACTGTTTCTGATGATATTTTGTTCTGGTTGAACCACCTCTACCTCTTTAGGGCAAAATGGTTTACTGTAAAGCCCATCTACTTATTTCTGTTTATCAATGAAAAATTAAAGCTAAATGAGAGGGAAGGCAATAAACAGACAACTTGTGGTTAAGCTTGTGTACTCAATGAATAATAAAAACTAAATGAGAGGGAAGGCAATAGACAGACATCTTGTGATTAAGCTTGTGTAATTTCAGAACTATTTTTTCTATCTTAGCCTTTTGTCAGTCACTTATCCTTTTCTTTCTGCTGATTACTTTTTAATTCAGTCAGGACTTCAGGCATGAGGTTAATTTACTAGTGAAGCTTTCGACACCCTAATGTCGTTCAATTTCTTGGAGCTGTTACTGACAAGAAGCCCCTTATGTTAATTACTGAGTATCTGAGAGGAGTATGTGAATGCATATAACTAGATGTCTAGGTTCTGATGCTCTGAACTTATGCAATCTTAAGATTAAATTTTACTAAATCTCTATTTCATGCCATTTTTAGGGTGATCTTTATAAGTACCTCAAGGACAAAGGTGCACTTAGTCCTTCAACAGCCATCAACTTTGGCTTGGATATTGCTAGGTATGGTTTGTCATACCTTAAGTTTCCTTTATTTCTCTTTTAAATTTTTTTTATAAAGAGAACAAACAGAAAACCACAAAACAAGCAAATCATTAACCCATAGATCTCTTCAACCTCTCCATAAATCTGTTATATAATTATAAACCACTCCTAAATAATTCTCGAAGCACACAACACAAGCGTTGGGATAGAAAATAGTGTTTTAGTTTCTTGCTTTACAACCTAATTGCTGTAGGATATTCTGAACGACTTATGTCCTTGACCTTGTAAAAGCCTTATATCTTTATGGGTGTCTCTCTGCCCCTCAACTTACTTTGCAATTGCATTGGATTGTGCTTATGGCTTTCTTTGGTGTTCTGATGCTTCAAGGTATTGGATTGGGCAGTTCTGCTGCATTTTTCTATGTTCTGTTCTATGATATTCAACCCCCCCGTTTGTCTGCTACAAAAATAAGAAAAATCAAAGAATGCCACTGTTATAAATGGATGCAAACTGGCTATTCAACTCCCAAATATCACTATATCATCTCACTGAAATCTGACTTCCTTAGTTGCTTGATCAGTCAACTGCAAGTTTGATGAAATTGATTAAAACATAAAAATTATAGGCTGTCAGGCTTTTATTAAAATTATGTACCCAATAGCTAAAACTTGGTTGGAGAAAAGGTTGCAAAGATTTGGAACCCCATAAAAACAGATTTTCTCCTACTTAGTCCTATTGCTTGATGCTGTTTACTTTTCACTACCATTGGTGCAGTCTGAAGTTTACCTTGAGTTTGATTATAAACCCTAGTTTCCTCCTAAGGAATAAGAATATGCGATGAAGCAAACAGTAAAATATTGATTTTGTGCCTGTATTGGAGAAATTGCATGGAGTAATGCTGTTGAGACATATATAATACCCTTGATATGATTTTCTACAAAAATAATTGTCATAGCCAGTTAAGTTTTGCTGTGTGTATGAGGGTACAAATGGTATCCTAACTTTCCATTTTTCTTTAAAAAGAAGAACTGGACCAAGAAATAATGGCTATAAATTGTATTCACAAGCTCACTTAAAAATGAGTGAAGTTTTTGTTATTCCTCAGTTAAAGAAACTGAATAGTTCATTGAATCTAACTATTATGTGAATCTATATTTTGTGAATATTGTTTGTAGAGGGATGGCCTATCTTCACAATGAACCAAATGTTATCATTCATTGAGACCTAAAGCCAAGGTAAATATATTATTCTTACAGATTGACTTAAACTTTGTTTTCTCCTAGATTGAGAGTATTTAGTGTGATCTGCATGCCAGGAATTTATATGTCTATGCATTACATGTTGAAATCGTTTTTCAGTTTCGCCCCTACAATTTCAGGAATGTTCTTTTAGTCCTCTGGTGCTGACCATTTAAAAGTTGGTGAATTTGGACTTAGTAAGCTCATTAAGGTCCAAAGTGCTCATGACGGGTGAAACTGGAAGCTGTGAGTATTAGGAATTTTTTCAAATTAGAAAGGGAAAAATGCATAGACATGCCATAAACTTTACCTTGTTTTGAAATTTCCACCTTGAACTTTCATAAATAGCTGAGTGCTAAACTTTCTAAATCTGCTATTGGACCAATCCATTCAGCTATTAAGTTAAAATCACTGATAACATGACTTGCATGTGATAATCTCTAATTTATTCATTTTATTTTTATTTTTAATTTTATTTACAATTTGCATAAATTAAAAAATTTAGAACAATTTAAAAGGAAAAGAAAGTAAGAGTATTTAAAAATAAAATAATATGAATTAGTAAGATATTATCATGAGTATTAATCAATACAAGTCATATGACAAATGGTTTTTGTTATGCTTATGCATGGAAGGTTCTATTTGTAATTTAGGAAAGGTTAAGAGCCTTTCATCTGAAATTGGAAGTTTAATATGGCTATTTCAATAAAGTTGAGGGAACGTGTGCACTTTTTCAATTAATAGTAGTAACTTTAAAGCACAAAATTGAAATGTTCTTCTTTTGGGGGGAAAAAATAGACTGCCACATGGCTCCTGAAGTTTTGAAATACCGGAGATATGATAAGAAGGTTGATGTGTTCTCCTTTGCAATGAGTGAGGTAATTCTGCACTCAGATTTAGAATTTTGTTTGATAAAATTTGAAGCTAGTTCTAAACTTCAAATTCATGATTCTTGAAATCCTTCTTTGGTTCAGATGCTTGAAGGTGAACCCCCGTTTTCAATTTAAGAACCTTATGATGGAGCCAAATATGTGGCAGAAGGACAAAGGCCTTCTTTTAGGGCAAAGGGTTATATCCTGAACTGCAAGAGTAAGTCATTTCTAATCCCACATTGTCTATTTGTCAGAGATGTTCATGAAAATCATTCTTTGCCTTGAACCTAACAACTTAAGCATCCACTTCCACTTCCCTCTTCTTTTACTCTTTACACGATCCAACATTTATATTCTTTTACTGTGTGAAACAGTCCTACTTGAAGATCTGATTCATTATGAATGAGATTAAAATTGAAGAGAAAAAAATGTTGCATGTCTTTTTATCTGCTTACTCGTGCTGCTTGGTACATCCAATTTTCAATGCCCCTAGTGTGACAAAAATAAATACAAAATCTCTAATTTTGATATTACTGAATCTGGATGCGTACAACTTAGGCTGTTACATGTTTGAGTCTGTTAGATGTTTGAGTCTAGTTGAATACTTATTTCTTTTATATCAACTATTGATGGGAGCAACTTCTTGTAATTCTAATATTGAGTAGTCTCATTGACTTTATCTTGCTTGTCAGTAGTCACCTTGGAAAATCTAGATAGAGTCACATGCTCTGACCCTTAACTATTAGATTCAAGTGAGCATCAGGTTGATGCTGATTGCTTTTTTGTCTGGTTAAACTTCTTGGCAATTTCCTACTACCAACTACTATTACTATCACAGGAGATGTGGAGATGTAGCACAAAGCCCACGTGAACACCGGACCCGACACAAAACAGAGCAGCTTATACAAACAGTCACTGAGACACTTCATTGTTTAATTAACTATGTTAACATTATTTTCTATGTATTATTAGTAGAGTTATTAATTTTTTCTTCAAATTATCAAAATTTATAAATTAAAAAATATTAAATATATAAATCTTTTTAATTTTATTTTATATCATTTTATATGTTTTTATTTTGAATAGTTTACATATTAATTAAATTTTATAAATTAATATATAAATTATTTATATTTTTTAAATTGATTTTAATATATAAATTATTTTTACTCTAATTCATATAAAATTTAATAAAAGACTTGTTTTGTTTAGTTAATTACATTAACATTATTTTCTATGTATAGTTGGTGGGTTATTAATTTTTTTTAATTATCAAAAATTATAAATTGAAAATATTAATATATTTTTTTAATTTTACGTAAATAAATAGAGTAAAAATAATTTGTATATTAAAATCAATTTTTAAAAAATTATGTAAATAATTTACATATTAATACATGAAATTTAAGTATAAATTAGTAAAATAAAAAAAAATATGTAAACTATTCAAAATAAAATATATAAAATTAAAAAATTTATATAAAAATTTTGATAATTAAAAAAAATAACTCTTGACTAATGATATATAAAAAATAAAGTAATATTAACTTAGTTAATTAAATAAAATAACTGTATTAGTGGTTTACGGTGTAGCCTATGAATAAAAGATGGTAGTTTTAGTTTAATTTCAAACTACTCTTGATCCTAAAGTAATTTAGATAGCACTTTAAAAATGTTATTAAATGTTAACTTGAGGATCAAAAGCGATGTATTTTCAAATGAGATTGATGAAAATAAGACAAATTTTTAAACAGATTAGAATAGAGTTTTCAAAATTTGTATAGATTAAAAAAAATATTTTATCCTTAAGCAATTTTATGAATTTAAGTTAATAATCCTACTTTTTAGATTTTGGGTTTGGTGGATTTGAAATTTGAGATGGATTCAAATGTGATTTGCCTAACAGGTTGTTAGCACAAATGCGTCTAAGAATCCAAATGCCTGATGTATTAATGGTTTTGGTGGCTAAAAGCCATCAAAAGATCTTTAATAACTAATACACACTTCACAATAACAATTTTTGGTCATTTTTAACAATTAGAAAATGAAAATAAAATAAAATTAGTGTCATATCATTATTTAACTACAAATAAAAGGTATGGACTAAAACCTTAAATGAGAAAAAAAAATATTTAGAGACATGACCATCAAACTTTTGTTCAAGAATTAAAACTCAATTTAAAAAAGTTTGGGGACCGTAGATAGTTAACCATATGTTTTTTAACTATCTATACAACATGATATGATAGTATTATTTAAATGAATACATGTTGTAAATTACATGTTTCTCATTCATGTCGAAATTATGGTAGGTTATCTTTCATTAATTTAGTTTTTCTTAATTATCCATGCATTTGGGGAATATTATTTAAATGAATAGACCATTATAGGTCTTATCATATGTCATTTATGTTATAAATTATGTTTGTATCTCATTCATACCAAAATTAGAGTGGTCTTACCATATATGTGAACCTTTATGATAATATGAAATAAATGAAAAGATAATTTATAGGTCTTAACATATTATCATATATAGATAAAAAAAATGCCATTCATGTCGTAAATAATATTTATTCCTTATCTTGCTTTAATTATGGTGGTTTACCTTTTATTAAAAAAAAATTAAACTATTTATGTGAATTAATATGATAATATTATTTAAATGAATATAACATTGTAGGTCTTATCGCATGTCATCCATGTTGTAAATTATGTTTGTATCTCATTCATGCTGAAATTATATTGGTTTCACCTTCATTAATTATTATTATTTTTTAACTATCCATGTGAACCAATGTGATAATATGATTTAAATAAAATACCATTGATAGGTTGTACCATATTTCACTCTGGCATTAAAATTATGTTTATCTTCTTTTCAATATGTGTGGGTATGAGTAAACATAATTTAAGAGTGGTTATATGGTACAAATTTGTTCACCAAATGGAATTTGCACCACAATTGTGTTCTACTTTTTTTCAAAGGAATTCATGTTATGACTATGCACTAATATGACAGTTTCAATTAACGGATTGCATTTATGCTTCATAATTTGACCTTGATGTCAAAATTATGCATGACATGTCAATGTCAATAACACTTAATGATTTATATGTATGCTTAGCTACATGGCATTCAAGCCAAAGGTAATTTGAGTATTTTTAACTTTTAAAATGTTCATGAAACTAATATGATAGTTTCAATTGATGGATTGCGTGTAAGTTTCACCACACGACAATCATATGTCACAACTATGCATGATACAATAATATCTTTTAATGACCTATATGCATGCTTAGTCACATGACATTTATGTCGCAAGTATGTATCTTACCTTGTAATTATTGTCTTTTGAAATGTTTATGAAACTAATATGACAACTTCAATTGATAGACTGCACATAAGTTTCACCATATGACAATCATGCTACAACTATGCATGACATGTCAATATCATTTAATATGTATGTTTTACCACATGACATTCATGTGGTAAGTATGTATATTATATCTTATGATTATTTTTAACTTGTAAAATATTCATGAAACTAAGATGAGTTTCAATTGATGGATTGCATGTAAGTTTCACCATATGACAATTATGCCACAACTATGCATGATACGTCAATATCATTTAATTAATTATATGTATGCTTAGCCACATGATATTCATGCCACAAGTGTGTATCTTACCTTTGATTATTGTTAACTTTTAAAATGTTCATGAAACAAATATGATAGTTTCAATTGATGGATTGCATGCAAGCTTCACCACATGGAAATAATGTCAAAACTATGCATGACACGATAATATTAATATTTAGTGATTAATATGTATGCTTAGCCACATGGTATTCATGTCTCAAGTATGTATCTTACCTTGTAATTATTTTTATCTTTTAAAATATTTATGAAACTAATATAACAACCTCAATCTATGGATTGCATGTAAGCTTCACCATATGAAAATCATATACTGCAACTATGAATGACACATTAATAACATTTCATTATTAATTAATATGTATGCTCAGCCACATGCCATACATGCCATAAGTATGTATATTATACCTTCTAATTATTTTTAAATTTTAAAATATTCGTGAAACTAATATGCTATGTGCAAGTTTTACCATATGACAATCATGTCAACTATGCATGACACACCAATATCACTTAATGTTTTTTATGTATGTTTAACCATATGACACTCATGTATTTAAGTATGTACATTCTATCTTCTAATTATTTTTAACTTGTAAAATATTTGTGAAACTAAGATGACAATTTTAATTGATGGATTGCATGTAAGCTTCACCACATGGCAATTATGTCGCAACTACACATGAAATGACAATATTAATATTTAATGATTTATTCGTATACTTAGCCACATGACATTGATGGCGCAAGTATGTATCTTACCTTCTAATTTTTTTTAACTTTTAAAATGTTCAAGAAACTAGTGCAATAGTTTCAATTGATGATTTGGGTGTAAGTTTCACCATATGACAATCATGTCACAACTCCACATGACACGATAATATTAATATTTAATGATTTATGCGTATGCTTACCCACATGGCATTCATGTCGCAAGTATGTATCTTACCTTGTAATTATTTTTATCTTTTAAAATGTTTATGGAACTAATATGACAATCTCAATTGATGGACTGCACGTAAGCTTTCACCATATGGTAATCATTATGCAACTATGAATGACACGTCAATAACATTTAATGATTAGTTTATATGTATGCTCAGCCACAACATGCCATAAGTATTATATTATACATTCTACTTATTTTTAAATTGTAAAATATTGGTGAAACTAAGATACCAATTTCGACTATGTGCAAGTTTTACCATATGACAATCATGTCACAACTATGCATGACGCGCCAATATCACTTAATGATTTTTATGTATGTTTAACCACATGATATTTGTGTCATAAGTATGTATATTATACCTTTTATTTATTTTAAATTTTAAAATATTCATGAAACTAAGATGACCGTTCCAATTGATGGATTGCGTGTAAGCTTCACCACATGCAAATCATACCGCACCTGTGCATGACACGATAATATTAATATTTAATGATTTATTCGTATGTTAGCCACATGACATTCATGCCGCAAGTATGTATCTTACCTTCTGATTTTTTTTTCTTTTAAAATATTTGTGAAACTAAGATGACAGTTCCAGTTGATGGATTGCGTGTAAGCTTCCCCACATGCAAATCATGCCGCAATTGCACATGACACAATATTATTAATATTTAACGATTTATTTGTATGCTAGCCACATGGCATTCATGCCGCAAGTATGTATCTTACCTTTTGAATTTTTTTTTACTTTTAAAATATGTGTGAAACTAAGATGACAGTTTCAATTGATGGGTTGTGTATGTTCCACCACATGGCAATCATGCCGCAACTACGCATGACACGACAATATTAATATTTGATGATTTATTCGTATGCTAGCCATATGGCATTCATGCCGCAAGTCTGTATCTTACCTTTTTTTATTTATTTTTTACTTTTAAAATATTTGTGAAACAAAGATGATAGTTTCAATTGATGGATTGTGTAAGTTCCACCACATGGCAATCATGCCGCAACTACGCATGACACGATAATATTAATATTTGATGATTTATTTGTATGCTAGCCACATGGCATTCATGCCGCAAGTATGTATCTTATCTTTTGATTTTTTTTAACTTTTAAAATGTTCATGAAACTAATGTGATAGTTTCGATTGATGGATTGCTTGTAAGCTTCACCGCATGACAATCGTGCCACAACTACACATGACACAACAATATTAATAATAATTTATACGTATGCTTAGCCACATGGCATTCATGCCGCAAGTATGCATGTCACCTTCTGATTTTTTTTTTAACATTTAAAATGTTCATAAAACTAATGGGATTGTTTTAATGGATGGATTGCGTGTAAGTTTCACCAGATGACAATCATGCCGTAACTATGCCTGACATGAAAATATTAATATTTAATGATTTATACGTATGCTTAGCCAGATGGCATTCATGCCGCAAGTATGTGTCTTGTCTTGCAATTATTTTTACCTTTTAAAATATCTATAAATGCAAGTAGAAGTTGAATGTGTCACCATTCAATTAAAGTAGTACCCCAGTCATCCTTATGAATTTTATAAAAAGGCCTACATCTTCTACTCCATTTGAAAACAATTGTTTTGGGAGGATTCTCGTTTTAATACTCTTAAGCTAAACAATTTGTTTCCTTGGTAATTAATTTGTTAGCATGGTTGTGAAGAATATTTTTGGACAGTGATGTAACATTTCTTGTTAACATGTTGATTTTGCCTTGGTGTTCAGTTTTCTACCATGTACCAAACACGAAAGTGAAAGAATTGATGGATGGGTACAACATTTTTGGCTTCTCAAAGGTAAAACATAAGATTTGAGTTTTTTTAATTGTTATTTTGTTTATATTTAGATTTAATTTGCCCTTAATTTTTTTTATAAGGAGTGTTAATCTTTGCTCTAATAGAAAGCATTTGACTTTGCAAAATTTTAGATAAATATTTAATGGCATAACCATAGGAGTGCTAATAAGCTACTCGATTGCATAATTAATCTCAAATTTAATTTTTTCAATATTTTTTAAAATTATTTGTACTCAATTCTTGAATTTCTTTGCAGGTAAACTTAATTAATCAAGTAGTTGTGGAATTTTGTGGAAAAAAAAACTAGGTAAGAATTTATAATTAATTTTACATGTGTAATTCTCTTTTTTGAAGTTTATTGTTTTATCTATGTATGTATTAAAAGGGGTTGAACTTTTTTTACATAGTTGTTTAAATATTGAAATTTTGATAAATAATTATTTAATAAATAATAGATTTGACAAAAAAAAATATTTATTATTAATTTTTTTTTGTAAAACTAGATATATAATCACCTAGAAAAAATTAAATAAATATCAACTCGGACAGTAAATTCATTGTTTGACTTTTTACCAAAATTGGTGTGATGAAACCTAGTACTAATAATAATTTTTTTAAATTTGTTTACAATTTTTAACGGCTAAAAATTGTTTTTATAAAACATAAGTTTTGGTAAAAAATATCACATAGTGAATCCATTATTTGGCTTTTTTAGTGAAATGGTGCAAGTTTTCTAATTAATTACCAAAATTGATAAATTTCAAATAAATTATGACAATGGGCAACTCGTGTTTAGGAATACAACTTCATATGTAAAAAAATCGTCATTGTAGAGATTACTTTTTTTATATTCTTTTTTATGAAGAAATTGTCATTTTAAAGACAATTTGAGTATTTTTTTTTAATGTTAATATATTGAAGTCTTTCAAAGATTATTTGATTTCGGTATAGCCATGGTTTTCACCGTAAAAAACAAAAAGATAACAACTTGCAGGTAATTCTGTATTGGGATGAAGACTAGGACATAGGAGCCGTGAGGATAATGGATGTTTCTTAAGATGGTTGAGGAGCGTGAGAAGGATTCCGTTGTTCTACACTTTCAACGAAGCACATGTGGTGTGATGTAAGGGAAATACCATGACTGAATTTAGTTGAACCCTATTAACAATATTCACTGTGATGCTTGACACTGTAGTTCCCGTAAGGATGTCAAGCATCACATGAATATTGTTAGAGGGGTTTAACTAAATTCAGTTCTAGTATTTCCCTCACATCATACCATATTTGCTTCATTGAAACTACAACAACTGAATCCTTCTCATGCTTCTCAACCATTCTAAGGAACCTCACTTCCCTCACGGCTCCTAATTATCAATATCTTCATCCCAATCCTGAGTTATCTGCATGTTGCTATCATCTTTTTGTTTTTGAAAAGTAAGAAGCATGGTTATACTGAAATTACCTTTGAAAAAGAAGACTTTAGCTGATTGACATATAAAATAATGAAATCGTCTTTCATATGACATTTTTTTCATTTAAGAAAGAATATAAAAATAAAGTCATCTTTACAACAACGATGATTCCTTCACATATGAAATCGTGTTCCTAAACACAAATCACTCATTTCTCGTAACTCATTTGAAATTTACATACTTATGTGATTAATTAGAAAAATTGCACAAATGTGGTAAAAAAAAGACTCATTATTTTCAATTTGACCCACACTAACAAGAGGGACTACAAAACAACCTTAAAAACCTAGAGACTAAAAAAATAAATTTAAATTTGAAAGACAAAAAAAATGACCTAAATTTGAGAAATTAAAAACATGTTTAAGCTTACAAAACACTTTATTTCTATCTATTTATTTTTAATTCCTCAATGGAAAGTTTAATAATAACATGAAAAGTTTACCTAATGTGAAACACATGACCATTATTAATTCATCACAACTTTTCGAGGTCTCACATTGCAAGTCAAGTCGAGTGAATGTCACTATTCTAATTCATTTTTTATTCATATTATATTTGATTGTACTCTCAGAGAGTCCGTTTATATTAAAAAATAATTATTTATATATCAAATCAATTATTTTTTTTATTCAAACAAATTGAAGACACGTTATGAGCTAGACCTTGACATTTTTTATCATTTATATACACATGCAACTCTCACACACACATTCCTACATAATGTTATTGATTTCCTAAGGATAAATACCAATTCGGATCTTTTTATCCTCATTCCATATACTTGTTAACTTGAATATAACACACTACACATAATAACAATGAACTAAGTCTGGATATTGTATTGTATCATTCCCGTAATAACTTAATTTGTAATAAACTAAATAATTTATTTTTTTCAATCAATAGTTGAGGATTGTGTTCAATTACTAGTGAAAAATAACTTTCATAGCAAGTAAAAACAGTAATAAGAATTAACATATAAGAAAGCTTAAAGTTATTTTTACAAATCATGCAATTGATTTCCCCAATTCGTCCCAATTGCATATCCAACCGTCCTTGGCCATTGACTTCTCTTAAATTAGCTGGTAGGTTCTCATCAAACTCTATCCCCCATCTTTCACTTAGTTTTCCATTCTTACCTGGTCAATTAGAAATTAAACTGAGAGAAAGTATAATATCAGGAAGAATAGTGGTAAGTAACTAAACTATGTTAGAAATCCCTAAAACATGTTTGGTCATTAGTTGTTTGAAGGGATCTAATTATGCTATAGTTCAATTGTTCATATGAGGAAGTTTTACCATACATCTTATGCTTTTGAGCTTTGCTTGTGTTCACTTTAGTTAAGTTTTAAATAAAAGTTTATTTTATTTGGGATTTTTAGTTTATTCCTTTTGTGCTTGATCCTTGGATTGTTTGCTTATGATTTGTAAGAACTTTGTTGAATTCTAATCAAGTGGAAAAGAGTTCACAAGTAACTACACTAGGGAAATCTTAGAAGCTTTGAAGCTAAGAACAAAAGGGGTTCAATCCGAAGAAGTCAAACATATCACACGTCGATCAGAAGCAACCAATGATATTTATGCCTACGGGAGTGCATGATTCTATTCATTTGATTGTAATGGGGAAATTCAATCGGATTCTGAATGAAGAGAACAACCAATGATATTTATGCCTAGGGGTAAATTGTTAGACACTCAAGTCAATTAATTATACTTATCAAGGGGCGTGATCAAGGGACTTTCTTGCTTAAGTTTTCTATTTATCACTGAATAGGAATGATTAGTGATGCATGTTAGGTTGGTCCAATGAAATCTAAGTCAAAACAATTTTCATAAAGCTTTCTTCCTTTGAATTCATTACTTTTATGCAATTGTCTTTGGACAGTAATATATTAATATTAGTAATCTATAATTCTTACTTTAAATTACCCAATTGTCACACAAGTTCTTATCATCCATTCATAATTCGTCATTAATGACTTTTAAAGTAACTAATGGACACACATATGTTGTCTTGCCCACATGTCCGCATTTCTATCAGGCTATTGTGATCATGTTTTGCTAAATTTGAAATATTGTAAATTTATCTTACTATGCATATATGCGAATATATTCATTTAATTTAATATTTTTTTAATACTTGTCTATCTATCATTTTTACATAGTGTACAATAGAAATGCAACGTCTGTGTGTCTATAATTCTATCTTATCATACATTGACCTGTATACTAATTTTAGTCTTTTTTTTTTTTCTAAATATATATTTATCTATATATTATTTTTCTAAGCTAAAATTTTCTCTCACATTAAATATTTTATGTCACTTTATCTATATATTATGTTTATTCTGTAATGATATTTTTTGTTTATTTTTAAAGTTTTATTTTATTCTTTTATTATTAATAGACGTGAAATTAGTTCCATATTAGTCGATTTTTTTGTTTTTAATTTTTAAAACCAAACAATTATTTATAGAGGAATAAGTCCAGACATATTATGTTATGGGTGAGCAATTAGATAGAAAAGAAAAGAGGGATAGTTAAATTACATCGAACATAAGGAGGTTTCCTTGAATTCTTTCTTAGAAAATTAGTGACAACAAATTTTTTCTAAGATCTATTAGATGTTCTGTAATATATATATATATATATATATATAATGTTAAAATGCTTGATAATTGTTAATTACTTGGAAAAGATGTAGTTTTCTTCTTCACATATTTAAGGATAAACACAGTAAAACCTATATTTTTAAAAACTGCTTTATTGTAAATATTAAGTAAATATATTGTAAATTTATCTTACTATGCATAGATGTGTGTATATTAATTTTAGTTTAATATTTTTTTAATACTATTTTATCTATAATATATCCATTTAAATTAAATCTTTAACATATGATATAGTTTTAGTTTATCTATTTAATATTTACTTTTTTTTCTCAACACGTGTATGTTTATTTTTATTTTTTATTTTGTGTGCCTCTAATATTTATGGTAATCTATTTTCTTTTACCAATTCATATTTTTATTTATGTAAATATGTTCATTTTTTTCACACATGAAATTGTTTACATGTTATCTATAAATTTAAGATAAAGTCACGAATACTTAGCCGGTGAATAAGTTATTTTGACACAGAATTAATGATACAATTTGTTTTGATATATAAAATTAAAAATAGTATTTCCTATACACTTGATTACATAGCGCTAATCTATAATAATATAGCATGAAAAAAAAAAAGTATTTGCTAGATGGACTACATAAAAGTTGGCTTTTATACTAAATGTAAATAAATAAATCTACCAAAAATGAATTTATGAGTTTAGAATATTGATATAACACTTATTTGTTGAATACATAATAAAAAAGATGAGAATGATCTTTGTATCGTGTGACTTGCAAAAACTCAAAAGTCAAGTATTTCTTTGTCTAATCACATTCTTTCTAGAGTTTTCAATGGGACAAAACCTATGAATCAATTGATAATGTGAATACAAAGAGAATCTAACATTGCTATTTATTAATCCTAGACACATCTCATTATGGGCCTAGTGGTTAGGTTCACATTGTTTTCCCACACTCACTAGAATAAGTAGTCCAAAGCCCATAAACAATTAATATATTATTAGTGAGCCTAAGTATCATCAAAGGGATCATAATATTAGCTCATTTTTAGTAAAATAAAATATTCCAATTAAATATAGCCCACAAGAATATATGGGAAAATTCTAATAGTTATATCTTCTTGAGTCACTTCATGATCAATGTTATTCTTCCATTTAGCTGGGAATAAGAAAATATATTAAATACAACAAATTTTAAATGGAGTGCTGCAATTTGTAAATACAAGATGTTGTTATAATTTATTTTTAGCAAAAATCATTCAACCATAACAAGTTTTAAATGCTACACTTTTCATTTGTGAATTGCAACTTACAATTCCATGAACACATCACTAAATAAATATAATAAAAAAAGATGTATATAAGAATTGCTCACAAGATTAAACAAATAATATCTAATTAAAAAAAGACTCACATTCTAAGAAAAGAAAATGAATAATTTACATTATCGTGTAACTTTAAAATAATAACAAAGCAGCAAGAGAAAAAAATTAGAGGTATTTTTAATAATTTCAAATAAGAAAAATAAGAAAATATGTGCCATCAGAATCCAAATACATAGCCATTAGTCTCAACCCTTTTTCTCTTAATGTGTTAAAAGTGTTAATAAGATTGAGTATTCTCTATGGTTACATAAGAACAACTAAATTGACATTTTTTTCACCACAACATGAAACATAAAGGAGAAACAAATTTTAGAGGAAGAATGGGTGACTGAATCCACATTTTTTTCCACAAAATCATAAAAAGAAAAGAAAAGCAAATTTAGTGGGAAAATGGGTAACTAAATCAACACCCTATTAACATAGGTGTGACAAAAATAAGGATAACAAAAGGGACTAACGGGTTTGTAATTGCCCATTTGCTCATTTAACATACATGGAAAAAGTAGTCTATGTGCTACGTTATTGTTGAAGAACAACACAAAGAGTACATAAGAAACTATTTATAAGTTTTGCCCTTTCGAAAGCTCTTTACTAGGGATGAGTGATTTTAATTTTTAATATTGATGTAATTATAACCGATGTAGAAAAGTGACTTTCTACATAAGTTATAGTTATAATTGATGAAAAATCCATTTTTCAGTTTTGTTACTTTTCTCTCATGTGAACCATGCATTCTAGTATTTTGAAAAGATGAAGATGTGATGGTAAGGGTAATGATTCTTGTACTTTACCTATGAATCCTTCCGACATTGGTTCAAATTGTCTTTTCCATGTTACATTAGTGCATTTATATATATTTTATTTTTGCTAAAATATAATTTTCGTTCTTCTAGTTTTTTAAATTTGATTTTAGTTTTTATATTTTTTATTGAGACATTTTATCTTTCACTTTTAACAAATCCATAATTATAGTTTCCCTATTTTTTAGTTGAGACATTTCGTCTCCCACTTTTAAAAAATTGGGGTTTTAATCCTTTTGGCCAATTTCAAACTTGTCACTTGTGTACTTTTTTAATTCTTTCTTAATAGATTAAGCTTATTAGTCATTAAATAATTTTTAAAAAAATTGTCATGTATATAATAAATAAACAATTTCCATCAATTCACATAATACATAAACCAATATTTGAAATTGATCACATATATTATAATTGCAAATGCACAAAATTGTGTTTCTTATAATTTTTTTATGCTTGCTCTCGTATGATTTCTATAATAAATATTTATTCTCTTTTGTTCCTTAATTAATTTCTTTTGTAAGATGTTACAGGAAAATGTAAGGTTATTTTTTATAAAAAAAAATAATTTATTAATTTTTATGATAATTACTTTAAAAATCATATCAACAATTATTTAACATCAAATAATAATATAAAACTATTTTGTACTATTTTCATTAAGCATTATTCTAAAATAAATGCATGCTAGGAATGATTTGACCATAAAGAAAAATAATATATATATATATATATATATATATATATATATATATATATATATATATATATATATATAACTGTTTTGAATTTTTTCAAGAATTTGATTAAATGAAATGTTTTGGCAATATTCACACGTTGTAGATGAAACCAGCAGATTGTTGTGAATAGGAGTGCATAGTTTGAGCATAATAACCTATCAGATGTTGTTTTCTAACGCTCTAAATAAAAAACACAAATAATTCCTTAAGAATTATGTGCCATGAACTTATCTATTTTTCAACAGAATAAAAGAAACAAACTCAGAAATTTTAGAGGCCTCCATTAGGTGTATATCCTATTATAATAAACTGATTCCACTCAGCACAATATGAGAAAAATGTATAAGCTATGACAAAAATTTAGAGGATTTTATTTTTCTGAAAGAAGGTCTTCAAGTGCCATAGTTGCAACCCTGCTACTGACATGCAGATAAAAAATGAAAGCAAGCTCAACCAGAACATACAGGTGTTGGTTGTGGAGTCATGCAGCTCCAATTCTTCTTCTCTGAAAGAAAGTGGTAAATAGAATAAGAACAATGCAATTGAAATTTGAATTAAGAGTAGAATAATATACATGTACAAATGTGCACGCTTACTGTTTACGAAGATAGATAGTCTCCTCAGTAATGGAAGAGGCAACTTCCTGCAAAATTTGTAGCTCTAGAACCATTTTCTGGCACATGTGAAACAATCAGTATATGAATTGTTTTTTTTTCTTTCTATCAAACAGAAAACTATCAAAGATCTCAACTTAGACAACTAATATAATAATCAAAGGATCAGAGAATTGAAGGATTGAGATTTGAGAAAATCTAATAATCAAAGGGAAGTCATGAAAAAAAGCAAAAAAGAAAAGTTGTGGCTGGGAGGGTGAGAGAATTGAAGGGCTGAGAAAATCATCCTATTGCATTAGGCATATTATTGTGGGATAAAGTTCAACTATATAGGATTTAAGCTATATTTTTCTTTCAACAAATCTTTGCAATACTTTTTAGCATTTTCTTTTTTAATCTTTTTCTTTTCATCATTCAGCTTATCTCACATCTTTCTTTCTTGTCTTCATATCTCTCTCAAACTGTTGCAAAACAAATTTATGAATTTTCTTTTAAGTGTTTCATGTAAATACATTTCACATCCACCTTTATTATATTCATTATCAATTATAATTCTTTACACTTTTGTTACATCCCGTCATTTTTCTCATTTCTTTTTAATTAGAATATTTCTCGGTTAAAAGTTAACAATTAATCTATCGAGATATTGAGATTTATTTAAGGAATTGACATTTTCCAACAAATGTTTTTTATATGCACGTTTGGAATCCATCTCATGATCACATATTTAAATGATAAAATTGTCTACCAATCATACCATACCTTATTAATATTTGTTTTTCTTATTTATTTTCTAAACATCTAGTAAGAATGTCAAAAAATAATTTTTTATTTATTATCTGTTGGAACAAAGAAGCTCTTCACTCACACACTCACTATGCACTCACTCACTCTATGTTAGAGAATAAGAGAAGATGAAAGAATTGATTGAGAAAAAATAGAGGGAACTTAGAATTCTGAATAAAACTTTTGCACTCTTATACTCATCATTATACTTATATACATGTAGCTATAACAACTTTCATAGCTGTCAATCTAACTAACTCCTAACTATTAACTAACTAATTGAATTACAACATACATCAACATCCCTCCTTAATTCAGATTAGTCAAGGATGTCACTCCTAACATGTCTCTCAATTCCTTGAACTTGATAGACTTCAATGGCTTAGTTAGTATGTCTGCAACTTGATCTTCAGACCTGCAAAACTCCAATTCAAGCTTCTCCTTACTCACTTGATCACGTAGGAAATGAAACTTGGTTTCAATATGTTTACTCCTGCCATGTGCCACATGATGCTTAGCTAAATCAATTGCTGATTTGTTATCCATCAACAACCTCATAGGACTGCAATTTCTCAAGTTCAGTTCTTCCATTAAAGCTTCCAGCCATAGAGCTTGACAGGCTGCCATAGCAGCAACAATATATTCTGCTTCACATGTTGACAAAGCAACTACACTATGCTTCTTTGAGCACCAAGAGATTGGTGATGTTCCAAATTTGAAAACATACCCAGCAGTGTTTTCCTATCATCCTTATCACCACACCAATCTGAATCACTATAACCAAACACTTCTCCTTCTATATTCTTCTTACTGTAAGGATATAAAATGCCAAAATCCAATGTTCCTTTCACATACCTCAGAATCCTCTTTGTTGCCAAGAAGTGAGGTGTCTTTGGTTTCTCCATAAACCTGCTTATCAACCTAACACAATAGGTAATATCAGGTCTGGTGTTACATAGATACCTCAATGAGCCTACAATTTGCTTGTACAAGGTAGGATCAACTTCTTTCTCATCCCAATCTATTTGCAGCTTAATTCCAGTTTCTGTTGGTGTGATAACAGAATTGCAATCCATCATATT